>NW_026512325.1:0-77378 GCF_027579735.1 Bombina bombina
TCCCCTCTCCTCTCTATCTCCCCCCTCTCTTCTCTCTCCTCTCTCTCTCCCTCTCTCTCTCTCTCTCTCTCTCTCTCCCCTTTCTCTCTCCCCTCTCTCTCCTCTCTCTCTCCTCTCTCTATCTCCTCTCTCTCCTCCCCTCCTCTCTCCCCCCTCTCTCTCTCTCTCTCCCTCCTCTCTCCTCCCCTCCTCCTCTCTCTCACCCCTCTCTCTCTCTCTCCTCTCTTTCTCTCCCTCTCTCATCCCTCTCTCTCTCTCCTCTCTCTCATCTCCCCCTCTGTCTCCCCCCCCCTCTCTCTCTCTCTCCTCCTCCTCTCTCCTCTCTCTCTCTCCCCCCTCTTCCCCCCCTCTCTTCTCTCTCTCTCCCCCCTCTGTCTCTCTCTCTCCTCTCTCCCCCCTCTCTCTCTCTCTTCCCCCCTCTCCTCTCTCTCTCTCTCCCCCCTCTGTCTCTCTCTCTCCAATCTCTCTCTCTCTCTACCCTCTCTCTCTCTCTCCTCTCCATCTCCCCCCTCTCCCCCCCTCTCACTCCCTCTCTCCCCCTCCTCCTCTCTCTCCCCTCTCTCTCTATCTCCCCCCTCTCTTTCTCTCTCTCTCTCCCCTCTCTCTCTCCCCTCTCTCTCTCTCCCCTTTCTCTCTCCCCTCTCTCTCTCCCCCCTTTCTCTCTCTCTCTGCCCTTTCTCTCTCCCCTCTCTCTCTCTCTCTCTCTTTTTCTCTCTCTTTCTCCCTCTCTTTTTCTCTCTCTCCCTCCCCTCTCTTTTGCTCTCTCTCTCCCCCCTCTTTTTTCTCTCCCTCTTTTCTCTCTTCTCTCTCTTCCCCCCCTCGTTTGCTCTCCCTCTCTCGTTTGCTCTCTCCCCCTCTCTTTTGTGCTCTCTCCCCCCTCTTTTTTGTGCTCTCTCCTCTTTTTTCTGCTCTTCCCCCTCTTTTTGTGCTCTCTCCCCTCCCTTTTGTGCTCTCTCCCCCCTCTCTTTCCTTCTCATTTGTGCTCTCTTCCCTCTCTTTTGTGCTCTCCCCCCTCTCTTTTGTGCTCTCTCCCCCCTCTCTTTTGTGCTCTCTCCCCCTCTCTTTTGTGCTGTCCCCCTCTCTTTTGTGCTCTCTCCCCCTCTCTTTTGTCTCTCTCCCCCTCTCTTTTGTGCTCTCTCCCCCTCTCTTTTGTGCTCTCCCCCCTCTCCCCTCTCTCTTTTGTGCTCTCTCCCCCCTCTCTTTTGTGCTCTCTCCCCCCCCTCTCTTTTGTGCGCTCTCTCCCTCTCTTTATCCCCCCTCTTCTGCTGCTCTCTCTATTCCCCTTTTTAGAGCTCTCAGTCTCTGTCACTTACTGCTACAGTCAGCATCTGGCCCTGCCCGCATCACGCCCGGCCACGCCCATGACGCACCCGGCCATGCCCACAACGCACCCGGCCGCCCCACGCCCACTCCACTTCACACGCGAAGCCAGAAGGAGCCGCCGAGGAGGTCAGTTGGAAGGCCAGGTGTGTTTGTCCTCCGCACAGTCTCTACTGCGCATGACAGCTTCGGACAAACACACTTGGCCTTTTATTATATAGGATATATATATTTATATATATATATATTATATATAATATATATATATTTTTTTTACATTAACATTATCACATATCTATAAAAATATATATTTGACAATAAAAAATTATAATTTTTTTTCTATATGAAGGAGATAGGAATGTAAAATATGCATAACGTGATTCAGGTTTCATGCTTTAGACCTAATGCGGTGTCTATTATTTTATTTTCATTGACAAAGTCTTATTAGTCTAAGGTAACTAAACATTTGGTTATGGGGAATGACTCTCCAAAAAAACAAAGCGTGTCTCCACATTTTTATAGATCTCAAATGCACTGTTTAGCTGGCATTTTACTTACTTCTGTAATGTGGAAAACCTATTTTTAGCAGATATGCTGTTTGAATTTTGTTTAATTGGGTAATTAGAGTATTCTGCTACTTTTTTTCCTAATAGAGTTTTCCATCCAGGCAAGTACGTGTGTATAATGAACGGATACAATACTAAAAAATGAAATTATAGCAGGTGTTTATGTAATGTGGAAAAGAAAAACACACATTTGTACTAATAAAGGTATTTTAAAAAATCAGATAATGACAATTTGGAACACACATTTTCCTAATTAGCAATTAACCATTTTACCCCTCAACATGAAGTCTCAGTTTCATGTTATAATCAAAATAGCTCTTAGGAAAATGTCTTCCTAATTTATCAGGCAGATTTTTGTTATTAAATTGCAAATGGAGTCAAGACAGTTCCATGGATTGTCTTGTTAAGCTTAGTATATTAATATACAGTATCTGTTTATTCATTTGTTTAATGGTGTATTACATTTATTTTGGCCATAATAATATTTGCTTTAGGCAAATTTAACAATACATTGTGTTCTACAGACGGATACAAAATAAAGACTAGCTAACAACCATCTAGTAAAGCTATTACACACTTTGTTAATTGCTTTGAGGATGGGAATTGCGCTGAGGCATTTTAATTAATGTAATTATTTTGTTCCGTTCACTAATAATTTTTAATTGCATTATTTATATAGCTTTCCATCCCAACTGAAAAAAAGATAAAAAAAAAATACTTAGCATGAATTCATGGATTATTAACCACTAATCAGCCCAAATTTATGGTAGTTAAAAGGGTTTATAAGTCAAATGATTACAGTCCCTTGGACACAGCAGACAACATTTCCCTATGATTTTTTAATTTAACTAATGATGACCACCACAAAGCAGGACGGGCAGGGTCAGGAGAGGTGGCCGCAGCACGCAGTAGAGCTACTGAACAGGGTAAGCACAAACCCCCAAAAATTACCTCCAAAGGAGAAGGACAAAGATATGCTTAGAGACCCAAGGACACCGTGGTCAACAGTTTGCTACAATTTTTTACTTTAACTGATGATGATGATGACCACAGAGCAGGAAGGACAGGAGCAGGAAAAGCAGCTCAGAAAGTCAATTAGAGAATTGAGGCTTAAATCTCAATTTTGTGATCAGAGCAGACGCAGATCCCCACATTGGTATCACACACAACTAAAAATAACCGCTCAGTTTCATAGCGGTTCCTATATGCATCGGACTGGTAGGTGCTGAAGAGAAGTACACTGGTCTGACGCATATAGGAACTGCTATGAAACGAGCAGTTAGTTCTGATTAAAAAGGCCCCCTGCAATAACATTGTGCATGCGCGAAGCACGGGAGCATGGAGAATCGCAAACTTACATTGACTGGTAGATGAGGAAGACGGGGGCTGATGAAATAGAGGAGGGGGCAGGCGGCCATTTCAAAATGGCTGAGGGACAACTTGTAAGTATTTTTACTTGCACAATATGCATTTAGCTAAAGTTTGTAATATTAATCATTAGAAACATTATCTATATAAGTAAGATTTTTTTGGGGTTGACTTGCCCTTGAAACCTCAAAAAAAAACACCTTCATGCGAGGAGGAGTGGGTACCAAACAGTCTACTGCCTCTAGCCAAAACCTAGCTGCTCCACTTAGTTGTTTTGTGCTGCTGATGCAGCTGCTGGTAGGAGATGAAAAAAAGCATATCTGCCTCCTGTTGCAGCACTTCTCCCTCAAAGTTTACCCCCTTTATATATGTCTATAGATCAGCTTCTGCCCTGGCTGAAGCTCCACAACCACCAGTGTGCTGCCAGGTAAAGGAAGGCATGATCGCTGCTAGGAGCAACCCATAAGTTAAAGTGCACTGACTGTCCAGAAGCATTTGCCAACTCCTCCCTCAATACTGCAATGCAGGAACTGTAGACTGAGGGGACTAAACTCCTTTTGAAAGTGCTGCATGAAGGGAGGTGGTAGTGGGGAGCAACTGCTTTCATCAACTGCTTGAAAAGGCTCTCCTTCAAGCATGGTGAAGGATGCATCACTGATAGCTGCCAACTGACCTATTAGACAGGGTATTTTCTCAACTGCTACCTGTACATCCCACAAAATCATCTAGGGTGGGCTGAACAGGTTGTTCTGATGTTGAAGGTGTTACCTGACTCTGCTGACTGTCATCAATACTTTGTCCCCAGTCTTGACTACTGCTAATAGTGCTGCACCTAGTAGATGGCATTTCTGGCTGTGATAAGGAGATTGTTGTGCTGCTGTTGCTGGCCCCGCCATCTTCCCTCAATAACACAGCTTGTGGCGCATGCAGCGATGTTGGTTCATCTCAGAGCTGGCGAGATGACCCAACAATCACCCACAACTTCTTTGCACACACAATTTGCACTTAGCAAAGCAGCCGTCTCCAATGCTAACAAAGTGATACCACACCTTTTGAGTGACATGAAGTAGTTGTTGCTTCTGCCTTTCCTTCTACCTCTGTAGAAGTTTTTCTTGTTGGTGCCCCCACTGCATTAAACAAAAATGGTTTCAATTAGATGAGGGGTGCACCATACTACGATATATGTAATACAGATAGTAGTAACATTATAGACAAAAGTCATGCACAGTGTGCAATAAAGCCAGCTACTGAGTACTTGTTATTAGTTTTTATATATTTTACACCCAAATGAAAAGGTATGCTCAGTAACTGCTATGGTGTTGTAGTGAGCCTATAGCAAACTGCCAGGTACCCACAGTGCCCCCACTGCAATACCAAATATGGTTTCAATAAGATGATGGGTACACCTTACTACAATATACAGTGGGGGGAAAAAAGTATTTAGTCAGCCACCAATTGTGCAAGTTCTCCCACTTAAGAAGATAAGAGAGGCCTGTAATTTTCATCATAGGTATACCTCAACTATGAGAGACAAAATGTGGAAACAAATCCAGACAATCACATTGTCTGATTTGGAAAGAATTTATTTGCAAATTATGGTGGAAAATAAGTATTTGGTCACCTACAAACAAGCAAGATTTCTGGCTCTCACATACCTGTATCTTCTTCTTTAAGAGGCTCCTCTGTCCTCCACTCATTACCTGTATTAATGGCACCTGTTTGAACTTGTTATCAGTATAAAAGACACCTGTCCACAACCTCAAACAGTCACACTCCAAACTCCACTATGGTGAAGACCAAAGAGCTGTTGAAGGACACCAAAAACAAAATTGTAGACCTGCACCAGGCTGGGAAGACTGAATCTGCAATAGGCAAGCAGCTTGGTGTAAAGAAATCAACTGTGGGAGCAATAATTAGAAAATGGAAGACATACAAGACCACTTATAATCTCCCTCGATCTGGGGCTCCACGTAAGATCTCACCCGT
Source organism: Bombina bombina (assembly GCF_027579735.1). Classification (NCBI taxonomy): domain Eukaryota; kingdom Metazoa; phylum Chordata; class Amphibia; order Anura; family Bombinatoridae; genus Bombina; species Bombina bombina. The sequence continues at coordinate 5,241 of NW_026512325.1, forward strand.
GGGGTCAAAATGATCACAAGAACGGTGAGCAAACATCCCAGAACCCCACGGGGGACCTAGTGAATGACCTGCAGAGAGCTGGGACCAACGTAACAAAGGCTACCATCAGTAACACACTATGCTGCCAGGGACTCAGATCCTGCAGTGCCAGACGTGTCCCCTGCTTAAGCCAGTACATGTCCGGCCCGTCTGAAGTATGCTAGAGAGCATTTGGATGATCCAGAAGTGGATTGGGAGAATGTCATATGGTCAAATGAAACCAAAGTGGAACTGTTTGGTAGAAACACAACTTGTCGTGTTTGGAGGAGAGAGAACACCATACCTACTGTGATGCATGGGGGTGACAACATCATGCTTTGGGGCTGTTTCTCTGCAAAGGGAACAGGACGACTGATCCGTGTACATGAAATAATGAATGGGGCCATGTATCGTGAGATTTTGAGTGCAAACCTCCTTCCATCAGCAAGGGCATTGAAGATGAAACGTGGCATGACAATGATCCCAAACACACTGCCTGGGCAATGAAGGAGTGGCTTCGTAAGAAGCATTTCAAGGTCCTGGAGTGGCCTAGCCAGTCTCCAGATCTCAACCCCATAGAAAACCTTTGGAGGGAGTTGAAAGTCCATGTTGCCCAGCGACAGCCCCAAAACATCACTGCTCTAGAGGAGATCTGCATGCAGGAATGGGCCAACATACCAGCAACAGTGTGTGACAACCTTGTGAAGACTTATAGAAAACGTTTGACCTCTGTCATTGCCAACAAAGGATATATAACAAAGTATTGAGATGAACTTTTGATATTGACCAAATACTTATTTTCCACCATAATTTGCAAATAAATTCTTTCCAAATCAGACAATGTGATTGTCTGGATTTGTTTCCACATTTTGTCTCTCATAGATGAGGTATACCTATGATGAAAATTACAGGCCTCTCGCATCTTCTTAAGTGGGAGAACTTGCACAATTGGTGGCTGACTAATATTGATTGTATACTAGTAACAGTATAGGCAACAAACATGCACTGTGTACAATGTAGCCAGCCACTGGGAAATTATTATTATTATTAATTATTGTTGTTATATATTTATTTTTAATTTTTTTCAATAATTTTATTAAGGTATTTAAGGTATTTAAGGAATACAGACTTTCAATACAGTTGTTAAACTGAGCATGTCTCAAAATATATAAACATTAAAAAAACAATTGTAAGAAGATATAACAATCCAAAACAAGTTATTGTAGGACTATACAATATCTATAAGTGTAGGGCTGTCTCAAGATAAAATAGTCTGTATATAAAACTTAAACATATAATATAGTACCTCATTTTATAATATTTGTTTACTACAATTTATATAGTAGCGTTACTCCTTTAACTATAAGAAAACAAGAAGTGGAAAATTATCCCTAAGTATTGGACCGAGCCTCTCATGGACCCCTAATAGGATACTTTGTACTGAGAGGGATTTAAAAGGAGAACATGAATATTAAAGGGACACTGAACCCAATTTTTTTATTTTGTGATTCAGATAGAGCATGAAATTTTAAGCAACTTTCTAATTTACTCCTATTATCAATTTCTCTTCGTTCTCTTGGTATCTTTATTTGAAAAAAAGCCATCTAAGCTTTTTTGGGTTAAGAACTCTGGACAGCACTTTTTGATTGGTGGATGATTTTATTCCACCAATCAGCAAGGACAACCCAGGTTGTTCACCAAAAATGGGCCGGCATCTAAACTTAGATTCTTGCATTTCAAATAAAGATACCAAGAGAATAAAGAACATTTGATAATAGGAGTAAATTAGAAAGTTGCTTAAAAATTCATGCTCTATCTGAATCACAAAAGAAAAAAATTTGGGTTCAGTGTCCCTTTAAGATAAGGTTTCTAAGGGATGCATTTTCCCATGCTTACCTGGTAAGCTGTCTTTATGGGGGGTGAATTCTCAGTGAAATAATACTATTAAATAGAAGGCTGAGACAAAGATATGGTCCTCTGCTCCAGTAACATATTAATATTAGGCAGGTAGGTGACTGATGTCTATCTTAACAAATGTCAAGTAATCAGCTTTTAGTGTCAGGCTATGATAACTACCATGTACCGTATCAGTTGTGTCTCAAAATATAGCAAAAATAAAATTCCTGCTGTGCAATGATATATATCAGAGCCTCAATATTAGGATTGGTTACAGTATATTTATATAAGGAGAAATCTTTGTTGTATTAAATAGATCTCCACTATTACTCTATATACACCAGTATATATTGTCTCTCTGTATCTCCCTGTCTCGGCCGCCGACAGCTTGACACATTAAAAAGCCATTATAGAGAAATTAACATCTTAGAAAGACACTAGCTCTGAAAAAAGTTAAAACAATGTGTGTTTCTCCTACATTAAACATTATAGAATACATTTGTAAAAATAAGAACAAATAGCTTTGAGGTACATAAACAAACCACACAGCAAAAGGTGTCAACAGTTAGTAAGTAGCAAAATGATAGGTAATAGGCCCTTAAAGAATAGATTCACAATGTCTACCTAAATAGAATATATACAAAACTTATACAAAGATACATACATACAAATAGTCAAAGAAAAACTTCTGCTTTTAGAATGATACAAAAAAAGACAACCACTAGCGCTAAAGATAACTGCCAGAAAATGCACCACAAACAAAAAGGGGGTCCCCTACACCCTTCAAAGACAGAATATACAAAAAATGGGATAGAGAGTAGGCGCCTAACAGAAAGGCAAATCTAGCAAAATGCTAATACATTTGAATATGGGAGCACTCAAAAGAGGTTATAAGATCCTTAGGAACTATTTAAAAGTTTAAAAAATATACTTAAATTAGTTCAAATTTGTATAAAAGATATATCCTATAAAAGGCCAAGTGTGTTTGTCCAAAGCTGTCATGCGCAGTAGAGACAGCGCGAGGACAAACACACCTGGCCTTCAACACACTGACCTCTCCTGGCATCTAGGCCTGGGCTTATCGTGCGTGATGGGGTGGTGCCGGGCGTGACGCGGGCGAGGCCATGCAGAGAGCAAAAGAAAGGGAAGAGAGAGAGAGAGAGAGAGCAAAATAGGGGAGAGAGAGAGGGGGAGAAAGGGGAGAGAGAGAGCAAAAGAGAGGGGAGAGAGCAAAAGAGGGGGAATAGAGAGCAAAAGAGGGGGGATAGAGAGGGAGAGAGACAGCAATAGAAAGGGGGGAGGGAGAGCAAAAGAAAGGGGAGAGAGAGAGCAAAAGAGGGGAGATAGAGAGAACAAAAGAGCGGAAGAGAGACAGCAAAAGAGAGGGGGAGAAAGGGGAGAGAGAGAAAAAGAGAGGGGAGAGCAAAAGAGAGGGGGAGAGCACAAAAGAGGGGCGAGAGAGAGTGCAAAAGAGAGGCAGGGGAAAAGAGAGGAGGGAGAAAGAAAGAAAGCGAGCAAAAGAGAGGGGGAAAGAAGATCAAAAGGGAGGGAAGAGAGTGCAAAAAAGAGGGGAGAGAGAGTGCAAAATAGAGGAGGAAAGAGAGGGGGGAGAGAGAGAGCAAAAGAGAGGGGAGAGAGAGAGCAAAAGAGAGGGAGAGAGAGAGCATAAGAGAGGGGGAGAGAGAGAGCAAAAGAGAGGGGGGAGAGAAAGAGCAAAAGAAAGGGAGAGAGAGACAGCAAAAGAGAGCAAAAAAAAGGGGGGGAGAGCAAGAGCAAACAAGGGGGATAGAGAGAGCAAAAGAGGGGGGAGAGAGCAAAAAAGAGGGGGGGAGAGAGAGAGCAAAATAGATGGGGGAGAGAGAGAGAGATCATAAGAGAGGGTGGGGGAATAGAGCAATAGAGAGGGGGGAGAAAGAGAGCAAACAAGAGGGGGAGAGAGAGCAAAAGAAAGGGAGAGAGAGAGCAAAAGAAAGGAGAGAGAGCAAAAGAGGGGGAGAGAGAGCAAAAGAGGGGGGAGAGAGAGAGCAAAAGAGGAGGGAGAGAGAGCAAAAGAGGGGAAGAGAGAGAGCAAAAGAGAGGGGGAGAGAGAGAGAGCAAAAGAGAGGGGGGAGAGAGAAAGAGAGAGAGAGAGCAAAAGAGGGGGGATAGAGAGAGCAAAAGAGGGGGATAAAGAAACAGCAAAAGAGAGGGGGCGAGAGAGATCAAAAGAGAGGGAGGAGAGCGCAAAAGAGAGGTAGGAAAAGAGAGGGGAGAGAGAGAGCAAAACAGAAAGCCCAATCCTATTGGCTGATTGCAACAGCCAATAGGATTGTTTCACCATTAATTCCTATTGGCTGATAGAAATCTTTCAGCCAATAGGAATGTAAGGGACACCATCTTGGATGATGTCACTTAAAGGGAAACTTCATTTTACAGCGACCATCATAAGAAGAGGATGCTCCGCGCGCCAGATGTCTTGAAGATGGACCCACTCCGCGCCAGATGGATTAAGGTAGAAGATTCCGTCTGGATGAAGACTTCTTGCCGTCTAGATGAGCACTTCGCCGGCTGGATGAAGATGGAAGAGGCCACCCGGATGAAGACTTCTTGCGCCGCCAGGATGATGACTTCGCCGGCTGGATGAGGATGGATGTCCAGGCTTCGAAAACTGTAAGTGGATCATTGGGGGTTAGTATTTAGGTTTTTTAAGAGTTTTCTGGGTGGGTTTTTTTTTTAGCTTAGGGTTTGGGCAATGTAAAAGAGCTAAATGCCCTTTTAAGGGCAATGCCCTTCCAAATGCCCTTTTCAGGGCAATGGTTAGCTTAGGTTTATTTAGATAGGTTTTTATTTGGGGGTTGGCTGTGTGGTGGGTTTTACTGTTGGGGGGTTTGTATTTTTTTTTACAGGTAAAAAAGCTGATTTATTTGGGGCAATGCCCCACAAAAGGCTCTTTTAAGGGCCATTGGCAGTTTAGTGTAGGCTAGGTTTTTTTATGGGGGGGGGGGCTTTTTTATTTTGATAGGGCTATTAGATTAGGAGTAATTCATATTTATTTTTGATAATGTGGTTTTTATTTTTTGTAATTTAGTGTTTATTTTTTTTGTAATTTAGAAAATTGTATTTTAATAATTTAATTTATTTTATATTTTTGTAATGTTAGTTTTTAGTGTAAGGCAGGTTAGGTTTTATTTCACAGGTAAGTTTGTATTTATTTTAACTGGGTAGTTAGTAAATAGTTAATAACTATTTACTAACTAGTCTACCTGGTTAAAATAAATACAAACTTAGCTGTGAAATAAAAAAAACCTAAGATAGCTACAATATAACTATTAGTTATATTGTAGCTAGCTTAGGTTTTTTTTACAAGTAAGTATGTATTAAGTTTTAAATAGGAATTATTTAGGTAATAATTGTAAGGTTTATTTAGCTTTATTTTAATTATATTTAAGTTAGAGGGGGTTAGAGTTAGGGTTAGACTTAGGCTTAGGGTTACGTTAGGGTTAGGGTTATGCTTAGGGTTAGGTTTAGGGGTTAACATATTTGTTTAGTGTTAGTGATGTTAGAGGCCAGAGGTTTAGGGGTTAATAACTTTAGTATAGTGGCGGCAACATTGGGGCGGCAGATTATGGGTTAATTAGAAGAAAATAAGAGAAGGCGCCACAATAGTGTGAAATCCGTGGTATATCGTCCCCACGCAAACAGTGAAAATCACTTACGAGATATAAAGCACTTGAGAAGTGCCACAGGTACAGGCTGGACTATTTCTAGCTGCCCAGCGAGCTGACTCCACGGTCTGTAGAACAACAAGCAGATTTCAGCGTCTCAGTCTCATGTGCATCTGTCACGACCTTAGTGCCTAAGTCAGCAGCTATTCTGATCCAGCAGACTTGCAACAGAGATAATCGTGCAGAGAATACTTCGTGATGACAATAGGTTTTATAAAACACAATAAAAGTTTAATAAAAACCATATACACAACGCGTTTCCAGGTTCAACGACCATTTCATCAGGTGTATAGTAATCAAATGCCATCACGCCTTATAAAACAAATTCTGGGTCTCCAGCCGATTAGTGAGCATGCGCACTAGTAGTATGAACCAATAGAATCCCTGCAAAGAGCCGGCTTAATACTGATAGGTTAATAAAATAAGGGTGTGTTCCCCTCCCTCCAGCAGCTGATCTTACTAGCCGCGCAAAAATAATAATAATAAAAACAGCTGATCGCTAAGATAATGGACCAGCCTTTATCAGTAACTCATACTAACGGCTACAAAAATGACAAATGATCACCACAAAATGGGCCTCGACAAAATACTTGTCTATGCGTGGATCATATGGATGATATATAAATTCTATTCAATTTTACCATTAGTCATTATTCGTTTGTAGACGATAAGTTCACTTAACAGAATAAAAAAATATACCATAATTTGAACCAACTCTTACTTATATACAATGACTAAAATCAAACCATCAATGCATAGATTATATAATGCAATAATAAACTATATAAATATAAAATGGGATTGTTAACCCACAGTATAAAATAATATAAATAAAAGAAATATGCAATATATATATATATTTACCAACTAAGGTGTATACAATAATATAACCTACAAATGCCAGAATATACACATATATATAATGGGTTAATAACTGCAATGTAGGTGGCGGCGATGTTAAGGGTTGCAGATTAGGGGTTAATAACTGTAATGTAGATGGCGGCGATGTTAAGGGCGGCAGATTAGGGTTTAATAACATTATGTAGGTGGCGGCTATGTCGGGCGCAGCAGATTAGGGGTGTTTAGACATGGTTTTTATGTTAGGGTGTAGGGTTTAAGCATAACTTTTTCTTTCCCCATAGACATCAATGGGACTGTGTTACGGAGCTTTTGTTTCTGCGATCAAAGGTGTTAGGCTTCTTTTTTGACGGCTCTCCCCATTGAGGTCTATAGGGAAATCGTGCATGAGCACGTCAAAGCAGCGCTTGTATTTCGGTGCGGTATGGAGCTCAACGCCAACATATCTCCCACACAAGCCTGCTTTTTGTAAACCTGTAATAGCAGCGCTATAGGGAGGTAAAATAACACCGCTTTTGTGGTGGTCGTTAATTTCCCTCTAGCGCTGAAAACTTGTAATCTAGCTGATAGTGTGATACTGTATAACCAATTACAAATTTATTATAAAATGACAGATATGCACACACACATTCGGACCTCAATCCATAATGAGGTAAGTGAAAGGCAAAAAATATCAAAACCAACCTTCAAGATACAGGGCAGCTGGTCTATGTAAAATACAGCTCCATGCTGAGTAGTATATAAAACGGCACATAAGAGGCTAAAAGACGCTTGTAAAAAAATCGCTAATTAAAAACTCCAGAAGACAGGACAACTGGTTCCTAGTAGCATAATAGCCCACTCGACATAAACCTTAAGCGTTTCGAAGTATTTTGGTTACTTCTTCGTCAGAGGTAAGTAGGCAGAAATGATCTCCGGCTTGAAATTTAAAAGGGCAGTATTTTTTCGGCGTGTGATGGGTTACATCACGTGATTCGCAGAGCCAATAGGAACCGTTGTTTACATTTGTTGCCATAGCAACAGCTATTCATGGCTTGTGTGCACTTTGTTGACTAAAGGATATTGGCAATATTCCCCTAATGTTCCGATTTTGATAATAAGGCCTGTTTATTTTCAAAGGAGGTAGTAAACTAATCAAAACAATTCTACATTCTTTGCTATATGACATTTGTTTTAAAAAAATTATTTTATATTTAGAGAAATTTGACTATCGAGTGATGATTGCTTTGTTTATAGCAAGAAGGTAAATTTATAAAATATTAAATGACACAAACTGATCAATGTCTTAAGACCAAAAATGTACACAATGCTCTAAAACAGTTAATGGAGGTAAAGAGAATCTATAGATGGTTACGAGAATCTTGAAATAATAGAGGATCAAAAATTAAAGTCATAAGATAGTGATTGCCTGTATTGCTCCTATATCACACCTTGGGGGTGAAAAATAAGTTGAAAAAATAAAAAAGCCGAATGCTGTGAAAATAATGTGTAAAAAATTATGTGAAAACAAATATGTATGTAGAAATCGAAAATAAAAAATACAATAAAACTATCTATATAAAACTGTGTAAAATATAAAGTAAATAAAATGAAAGTGTGGGTGGGTGAAAAATAGTGTAAAAAGGTGTAAAAAAGTGTAAAAAAAGGTGTAAAAAAAGGGAACAAAATATATATATAAAAAATATATATAAAAAAGGGAGGGAGTGGAGGGGGCGGAGCCGACCAAGGAAGAGCATGGTCGCAAAGTTTTAGAGCTCCGATAGTGATCAGCCAGATAGGGGCCCAACCTGGGGGAAAATCTTATGCAATTAAGCTAAAGGGCACCAAAACGAATCCTGACTAGAACAGGAGGCAAGCGACCACAGTGACAGTCGTGTCATTAGGCAGAAATGCCCTTTTATCTGTAACGCGAGAACGGGGCCTAGCTGGGAACAGAAAAGCCTACCTAAAGTTGGAACAACAGAGCTGCAGGCGGACAACGCATGGCGACAAGCTGGACATAAGCGGTGCACGATCACTCTCGCTAAGCAAGGCGACACAAGACGCCATAAAGACCCACAGACCTGAGCGCACAAAGCTTGGAACACAGGGTGCACCATAACGGTTCCTGCAAAGACGCCATAAGAGGTACGTCACCTACACACTACGCTGAAACAGAACAGAGTGCCTTACATAAACATCCCTGAAGTACAACCTAAGACTTTATCTGAACATAATACAGCTTGACAAGGCTACAGAACAAGCCAAAAGAGAACCCCAAACACGCTATACCACAAAATAATTGCAGCTACGCTATCATGGCGGCCAGGAATAAAAACAAAAACGACAAACAAAAACCGGCAACCCCAGGAGCAGGGAAACTTAACTCTCATTCTTCAAATTGACTGACACAGGGGGAGATTTAGAACCACCATATACTCACACTGAAGTCGATATGCAAGAGAAAACACAGTCTTCAGATGGAAGCAATTCACCCATAACAAAAGCGGACCTCTGCTCTCTTCCTACTAAACAAGATTTGACCACATTTATGTTACAGGTTAACAAAGCCATTAAAGATGGATTGGCAGACATCAAGAGAGACATAAATGCACTGGGAAATAGAGTACAACAATTAGAGGAACAGACAGAGGAAACTGTCATGACGACAGACACAATGGCCTTAGAATTGCAGCAACAAAATTCCACTATTCTTCAGCTACAGGCACAACTTGAAGATTTAGATAATAGAGGCCGGCGCCAAAATCTCCGTATCAGAGGGGTGCCAGAAAAAATTCTCCCTGCACAACTGCAATCTTATGCTCAGAATTTGTTCCGGTTTCTGCTGGAATCAGGCAATAACGACACAGTCACTATAGACAGAATACATAGAGCCCTCAGGGCGAAGCCTTCAGACACAGCACCACCACGGGACATTGTCCTTTGTTGCCACAAGTTTACAGATAAGGAGAGGATTCTACAAGCAGCAAGGAAAAGGCCATCCATTACATTCGGCGAGGACAGGCTTCAAATATATGCAGATCTAAGCCCAATGACACTTGCAAAACGCAAAGAGGCACGATACCTCACTCTGCATCTGACTGAGCTAGGGATCCCATACAGATGGGGCTTCCCTTTTTCAATAAAAGTGGTCAAGGACGATAAAACGTATGTATATAAAGAACCTGAAGATATTGACCAATTCTGCAAACACCTGGAAATCCCTCAACCTTCCTTGCCAAAATTACGGGACAACAAAGATGAACAAAGAGCAACTCTCCCACCGCACCCTCAACGTCCAAAATGGGTGACAATACCCAAGAAAAGGAAAAATGGTCAGGTGGCGGGTGATAGTGAAGAGAACGCAGAAACATAGACCACCTGATAAGATCTGGACACTTTCTTTATTTTTGGGTGAAAACCAATGGACACTCTTATGTGGTATAGTATAGCATAGCCTAGTCAGAGAAAGATACATGGGACATATTCCACTATCCCCAAACAAAGCCCTTATTACCACCCCCTCCCCCGGGGGCTGGCCGTCTGGTGGATTACTGGCAAATTTACTGCCTTTCAACCCCTTACCCCCTTTCTCCACTTTTCTCCTTCCGCCTTTTCTTGTTCCCACTTTTCCCCCCTCTCACTTTCCCCAGAACTTCCCTATAACAGGGAACTCTAACACCTAATAACGTTAGTGAAGGGTTGTGGGCCGGGCGGTTGGGAGGAGTTCGGGAACTAGTAATGATGATTGGTAAAATGTTAACATTATTTTTCTACTTGTTTATAAATGTTAATTTTCTTGTATTTTTTTTTAAGTTCGTCTGCTGCGACTCTTCAGGGCAATACTCACCCTCTCCTCATAAGGAACATCTGGATACTGATCAGGTACTCTCTCTCATTTCAATACACTACACAGGTCTGGTACAGGACATGGTTTGTAAACATAGGATAAGATATGATATCATTAAACAAATGCGCAAGTATAACCTAGTATATATAGATGGCTGACCCAGTTATATCAATTATCACGCAAAACACAAAGGGACTCAACTCACCTACCAAACGTTCTATAGCCCTTAGAACCTTCAGGAAACATAAAGATTCCATTATTTCATACAGGAAACTCACTTTTTAGCTTCAGCAGCTCCAACATTCAAATCCAGAGATCACCCAGTAGGGTATTTTAACTCACACACTGCGGCAAAAAGAAATGGGGTAGGAATCCTTTTTCACCGAAACATACATTTCACTCTACTGAATAAGGCCTCAGACAAAGAAGGGCGTATAATGATTCTCGTAGGAACACTGTTCAATAGACCAGTGACTTTAGTAAATGTATATGCGCCAAACAGTGGCAGACACAAATTTTACCAACACTTATCAAAGTTAGTCACAACACACAGGAAAGGCATGTTAATACTAGGAGGTGATTTGAATGTAGCGCTAGATACAGCATTGGACACCTCTACAGGCAGGGCTACACCTGGATCTAGACCGCCTAACGCAGTATATAATTGCTTTGCACAGCTAAGTACACTTGATGTATGGCGTATACAACATCCAAGACAAAAAAACTACACCTTCTTCTCTCACCCATGGTCTATATATACACGAATAGACTACATAATGGTAGATAGAAACCACATGTCTTTAGTAAGAGATTCCGATATACTACCGACCCCTTGGTCGGACCATTCAGCCGTCCTAGTAACCCTACAGTGGCCGCACCACCCAGTCACCCCTTTTATATGGAGGATGGATGACTCATTATTGAGACACCCAGCCACATTGGAAGCCCTGACTAAATCACTAAAAGAATATTTTCGCCATAATGCGACACAAGACATTACACCTGCCACTTTGTGGGAAGCCCACAAAGCGGTATTACGTGGAGAGTGCATTAAACACACAGCATACAGACGAAAAACTTACAATGACAGGACTAACATGCTGACGGAAAAGATGAGACAATTAGAAATAACCCATAAAAATAACCCAAAGGACTCAACATCCTTCAAACAACTAACAGAAACCAGAAAGGAACTAAATGCAGTCCTAACTAAAGAGGCACAGAGGAAAGCCCTTGGAATTAAAAAGATGTATTATTATGAAGGAAATAGGACAGGAGCGCTACTTGCTAAAATGTTAAGAAACCAAAAGGTATCGTCACAAATACACAAACTAGTAACAACAGAGGGAGTGGAGGTCGTAGATAGCAAACACATAGCTAACCATTTTGGCTCTTACTACGAAGCACTCTATAACTTAGACACTAACAACACTGCCGAACACCAAGAACACATGAAAGAATACATTAGACAGGCAAACTTACCACAGCTGCCGAATGTTAACAGGGAGGAACTGGAATCACCCATCACTATAACAGAGATCCTAACAGCAATCCAACATTTACCGTCAGGTAAAAGCCCTGGGCCGGATGGTTTTACTAATTCATACTATAAAGCATTCAAACATATACTAGCCCACATCTACTAAAATTGTTCCAAGCACTGGATGATAATCATCACCTCCCACGCGAAATGCTATTAGCGCATATATCAGTTATACCTAAGCCCAACAAACCACCACCGAACCAAGCAGCTACAGACCTATATCCCTCCTAAACTCCGATATCAAGATATTAGGCAAAATACTAGCCAACCGGATAAATAAAGTATTATTACAACTCATTCATTCAGACCAAGTGGGATTTGTCCCGGGGAGGGAAGCAAGGGACAATATTATTAGAGCCCTAACATTAACTACTTATGCCAAATCACACAACATCCCCACGATCTTGATAGCCACAGACGCGGAGAAAGCGTTTGATCGCATTAATTGGGCATTCCTAAAAGAGACGCTAGTAGCACTAGGATTTGGATCGAAAATGATAACACGTATCCTCCAATTATATACACAACCCAGTGCCAAAGTGAAAGCGAATGGCATGCTGTCCACCCCCTTTAACATCCAAAACGGGACACGACAGGGATGTCCCCTGTCCCCAATCCTATTTATCCTGTCAATGGAAGTATTTGCTGCACACATCCGACAAAACCAAAAGATCCATGGCATTAACATCGGCCCACATAACTTTAAAATCGCATTATACGCAGATGATGTGCTGTTCACACTCACAAATCCCCAACTCTCTGTACCAGAGACCCTGAAGGAAATCAAACATTTCGGAAGTTTCTCGGGCTTCCTGGTTAATACACAAAAATCAGAGATTATGAATGTATCCCTGACGCCACAAAGATTCCAACTAATAACAGATACTTGCCCCTTAAAAATACAAAAGAAATCCCTAAAATACCTCGGAGTACAACTCTCCTCTGACACATCACAGCTGTTTAATGATAACTATCTTGCACTGGCACGAAACATACAACGGGACTTAGGCACTTGGGCAGCGAAACCAATCACATGGTGGGGACGCATACAGAGTATAAAAATGACAACATTACCCAGAATATTATATATAATACAGGCCCTCCCCATCCCTATCCCTAGGTGGTATATACCCCAGTTACAGAGACACATCAACTCATTTATCTGGAACAAAAGCAAACCTAGAATCAATAGAGAAAATATGTATAGGAGGCCAGAAAATGGAGGTCTGGGGGTCCCACACATAGCAGATTATCATGAGGCAGTCACATTACAAAGGATTTTAGACTGGCATAGATCCAGGGACACAAAGGCATGGGTGGCGATAGATTCCCATATCTTGAGGGTCCCAGAGGTAGGGGCGCTCTGTTGGGTACCAAAAGAATTGAGACCCCCTCAATGTACAGAATTAGCAATACATAAACATACTTTTGATACCTGGGATAGCATTATCGCACGAAAGAAGCATATTTCGGGGGTGCGCTCTCCTCTATTCCCTATCCCTATTAACGCAGAGTTAGTGGGGGGTTTAGATAAAGGAAAACAAAGGACCCAAGAATGGGGTTATTCCACACCTTTGACGAGGTTCATAAGAAAAGGAAAACTAGACAATAGAGAAAACTTAATGACAGTTGCAGAAGGTAGATATTCTACCTGGTTAAAATATTCACAACTGGCACATTTTATTCATACCTCCCCACATAAACAGGAGTTCCTAAGAGAATTAACCCCTTACGAAACACTCTGTTCTAACACGGAAGAGATCAGACACACACTCTCTATCTCAAAAAGACTAATACAATCTGAACACACTCGGAACTTACCTACATATACATCTAAGTGGCAAGAAGAACTAGACCATAACATAACAGAGGAAGACTGGATTAGGATCTTTAAAAATACTAAGAAAATTTCAACATCACCACAATTATTAGAATTGAATTTTAAAGTCATCATGAGGTGGTACCTAACCCCTTCAAGGTCACATTCAATCTACCCAGGTGTTAGCGACAGATGTTGGAGAGGATGCGAAGAGAAGGGCACTTACCTCCATATGTGGTGGAATTGTGGGAGACTTAAAGACTTCTGGTTAGACATAGAGAGACACTTCAGGCAGATATTAACACCCGAGTTCACACTAACACCCAGCGTGGCACTACTGAATGACACAACAAAGATAACATGCACCCTCAGACGCACTCTTTTACATTTAGGAATGTCAGGAGCAAAAGCATTAATCGCCCTGAATTGGAAGAGCCAGACACCACCCTTGATAAGTACATGGAAAGAAAGGGTAACTGATATACTGGTATTGGAAGAATATGGCTATCAGAGAAGGAACAAGCTAAATCTTCTGGCGGAGGTCAGATTCTTATGGGATGAGGTGATAGAGGGATCTAGGGCGGATATAAGACAAGCACACTAGAATAATAATACATATTTGCTACATTTAACAACACAGCTGAGCTCTAGAAAGTAAGATGGGCATAAACTTTTATACACCTTTGTGTTAACGTTTTATTACGATCCTACCAAGACCTAAACAGCAAAGAGAGAGAGTGACGAGAGACCAACAGAGCCCCAAACAAGGGGATAAACAGCCCCACCTATTTAATGCCCTGTGGAGCGCAGCAGACGAAGTCCCTTAATAACAGGGGACTGTATTTCTATTTTATTTCGCTTCCAAGTAAGTTTTCTTGTTTTGCTATTTTTGCCTTTTATGTTCTTCTGTTATATTTATTTCTCTCTCCGTTTAAAGAGAGGGAAAGAATGAGAAAAAGCTCAACATTTAGATAAAACTTCATATTCACATATATATCTATGTCACCTCACATAAGGACGTAACAGACTACAGATAGATCTATACTGAGGTGAACATAACAAAGACCTAGATGCAATTGGAATGAAATATGAATGTTTCTTTTAAAGAGCAACATGTAACCACTCTGTTCTTTCTTTTTTTGTCCTTTTCTCTTATATTCTGTGTTGACAAGATGTAAATGTTGAGCAATGACAATAAAGCATTTGAAACTTAAAAAAAAAAAAAAAAAAAAAAAGGGAGGGAGTGGTGGTGAAAACTGATGTCCAGATATTAACTGTAATCCACGTATAAAGTGTAAACCGTTATCCTGGGATAATAGTGTCTAAATATGTTCTTCCATGATAGAAAAGTATCAGATGATGGTATAAAGAAACAAACGGCTAGATCACGAGTTTTGTCGGTAAGCCTGTGCGGTGCTAATACTCCTTTTTTTCTTACCATTCCTTTAAACAACGCTGGTATTACGAGTTTTCTGCAAGCCGGCGTTAGCCTCAGAAAAGTGAGCGTTGTGAAAAATTTAGCTCCACATCTCACCTCGATACCAGCGTTGCTTATGGTAGCGGTAAGCTGGCAAAACGTGCTCATGCACGATTTCCCCATAGGAAACAATGGGGTTGAGCTGGGTGAGAAAAAAAACTAACACCTGCCAAAAAGCAGCGTTTAGCTCCTAACGCAGCCCCATTGTTTCCTGTGGGGAAAGAAAATTTACGTCTGCACCTAACACCCTAACATGAACCCAGTCTAAACACCCCATATCTTACACTTATTAACCCCTAATCTGCCGCCCTTGCTATCGCTGACACCTACATTATAATTATTAACCCCTAATCTGCAGCCCCCAACATCTCAACACCTACATTATAGTTATTAACCCCTAATCTGCCCCCCCCCAATGTCGCCGCAACTATATTAAATTTATTAACCCCTAATCTTCTGACCCCCAACGTTGCTGCAACTATATTAAATTTATTAACCCCTAATCTGCCCCCCCAACGTAGCCGCACCTATATTAAATTTATTAACCCCTAATCTGCCGCCGCCACTATAATAAAGTTATTAACCCCTAAACCTAAGTCTAACCTTAACCCTAAGCCCCCCCAACTTAAATATAATTTAAATTAAACTAAATAAATTTAACATAATTAAATAAAATCCTATCAGCCAATCGGAATTAAGGTAGGAAAAATCCTATTGGCTGATGCTATCAGCCAATCGGATTGAAGTTCAATCCGATTGGCTGATCCAATCAGCCAATAGGATTCACCTCGCATTCTATTGGCTGATTGGAACAGCCAATAGAATGTGAGGTCAATCCTATTGGCTGATTGGATCAGCCAATCGGATTGAACTTCAATCCAATTAGCTGATTATCAGGCAATCGGAATTCAAGGGATTCCATCTTGGATGATGTCATTTAAAGGAACCTTCATTCTTCGTTAGGACTTCATTTGAAGAGGATGCTTTGCGTCGGCTGGAATGAAGATGGACCCCTCCGGAAGAATGAAGATAGAAGATGCTGCCTGGATGAATACATTTATTAAAGTGGCGGCGATGTCCGGTCAGCAGATTAGGGGTTAATAATTGTAGGTAGGTGGCGGCGACATTGGGGGTGGCAGATTAGTGGTTAATAAATATAATGTAGGTGTCGGCGATGTTAGGGGCAACAGATTAGGGGTTCATAGGTATAATGTAGGTGGCGGCGATGTCCGGTCGGCAGATTAGGGGTTAAAAAAAAATATTTTAGTGTTTGAGATGTGGGGGGCCTCGGTTTAGGGTTAATAGGTAGTTTATGGGTGTTAGTGTACTTTTTAGCACTTTAGTTAAGAGCTTTATGTTATGGCGTTAGCCCATAAAACTCTTAACTACTGACTTTTAAATGCTCTAGGAGTCTTGACAGGAGAGGGTGTACCGCTCACTTCTTCCAAGACTCGTAATACCAGCTTTAGGCAAATGCCATTAAAAAGATAGGATACACAATTGACGTAAGGGGATTTGCGGTAGCCTCAGTCACGGTAGAAAAGTGAGTGGTACACCTGTACCTGCCTGACTCGTAATACCAGCGGGCATTAAAAAGCAGCATTGGGACCTCTCAACGCTGCTTTTTAAGGCTAATGCAAGACTCGTGATCTAGCCGAAAGTGATTTAGTGAAGATCTGGAGTTATCCAAGATATCTCTTATTTATAAATTTCTGAATTCCTGTAGATAAAAAACAATAACATAGTGCATCTAGACTTATGTTGCAGGGGAAATATATCTAGAATATGTTGAAAATATGAGTATTCATTGTAGCACTTTTCATGAGATTGAGGTAATATTTGGTAAGCTTAAAGCCATTTTTTGATTGGGATATATCTGCACTTGAATAAAAGGTGAAGGTGGACCCCAGGGCCGCCACTAGAAATTTTGGGGCCCCTGACTCATCCATTGATCAGGGCCCCCCCCTTCCTTTTACATGTGCAATTTTTGACCAAGTGACTAAAACGTATATGCACTTTATTTTTAATTGTCTATTTAAACTTGGAAATGTTGTAATGGTAGTGACATACACACACACAGACACACTCGTACACTGAAACACACAAACACACACACATAAGGATTCACATATAGACACTCCAGCAGACACGCAAAGAAACACACTCAGACACAGACACCCAAACAGACACTCAGCACTTGTTTACATTGACCTGACAAGTAATGAGGTAAACTACAGTTTTGTAAAAAAAAGGAGATTTAGAAAACAAAATATGGAGTTCTGATTATCTTTTTGTAAAGGAAGATGACAACTAAATTATGACAACAGCATGCAGTGGCTGAAATGAAGGGCCCTGAACTGCCTAAACAATAATTTAAAGGTTAAATGGTGGATTGGTTACTTCCGGAAAGGTCTTGTTAGTCTCAAAGTCTGTAGAAAGATGTGAATAATTAGTAGTAAGGTCAAAATGTCTTAAAAAGGAACAAACAATGGACACACCCACACAAACTCAAACTTGCACATACACCCAAGGAAACACCAACAGACACAGCCTCAGAAAACACACAAAGACATACACACACACACACACACAGAGAGAGACACCCACAGAAAACACACAAAGACATACACACACAGAGAGACAACCACATAAAAAACACAGAAAGACATACATACACACACTCTCACTGAGACATCCACAGAAATCACACAAAGACATACACACACCCTCACAGGGACACCCACATAAAACACACACCCTCACAGAGACATCCACAGAAAACACATACATACATACATACATACACACACACACACCCTCACAGAGACATCCACAGAAAACACAGACATACACACCCACCCTCACAGAGGCATCCAGAGAAAATACACAAAGACAAACATACACACACCCTCAAAGAGACACCCACAGAAAAAGCTCAGACATATGCACACACCCTCACAGACATCCACAGAAAAATGCACAAATACATACACACCCACCCTCACAGAGAGACCCACAGATAAAAAATGCATACACACTCCTAGAGAAACAAACCAAAGTACAAATATATAAACACAGACACCCACAGAAACACTCACAGGAGGAAACATTTATGCACCTTGCATCCCCTAAATCAACAGTGTGTGACATGCATGATAAAAGAATTATAGAAATTAATAGATCACTTTTTAAAGAATAATATTTGTAAATGTGCAAACAAAAATAATTCTGTGAATTCAAAATTGTACATTAATGAGCTGGGTAGAAGGCTAGATGAAGAAAAGTACCTTTAAAAGGTTGACATATGTTTGTTTTTTCCCCATTTTCCCCAACCAAGAGCACCACTTCAAATATAGTGTACAAATATTCCCAGCTGTCAGCTGTACTTATGGATTTTGAAAATGCTGTACTATTGTCTTGGTGGGACAATAAACTGTGGTACTCATACCATTAGATCTGGTTAAATGCAGGATTTAGGCTTGTTGATATGTATTTCAAAATTAAGTCAGCTGTAGTGTAAAATGAACAGTTTTAAGTTAACCTGTCTCATTTCAAAGACTGAGCAATCTTAGTCTGAGAGTATAAAATTTTATGCATCTGGAAAGTCCTTGCATAAAGGGGCATAAACTGGAATGTAATGCATCTACCATTTGTGTATTGAGGAGGAAACATTTCTGCATGGTTTTAAATATAGAATTTCTACAGCATTGTCAAATAATCATAAATACACTGCTGCTAAAAAAATGTGTTTTTATGGACCCCTAGCCCCACCAAACAACTACTACCACACTGAAGTTACAATCCAAAATTGCACAAAGAAATAAAAAACATTTGCTAAGTAAGTACTACCTCCTCTGCAAATGAAAGTGATCTGCCGTCTGACTCAGGTACACACTGTACAAAGTGCCAAGTATGTCTCACACTGTGCATAGTGGTTTAGTGCACACTAAGAAATCCTCTCAAATGATAATACTTTACTCCTTGTAATAACATTTCACATGCTCAATTAGCACTCTGCTGTAGTACCCACTGGTGGCTGCCCAAATTTAAAAAAAAAAAAAAAAAAAAAAAAAAAAAATTTTTTTTTTTTTTAGTTCTTGCCTCATGGGGCCCCCTTGGCTCATTGGGCCCCTGACAGGAGTCACCCCTGTCACCCCCTGATGGCGGCCCTGGTGGACCCTATCCCTAACTGCATAACTGGGACTACTATAAAAGTTCACGCCTAATAGAGACTATATTCTCTGTGCAATTTTCCATTTGTGATTTTCTCTTTATTTTATTATATGTTTATATATATATGTGTACATATGTATTTATATGTGTATGTATGTAACATATTGTTCCAAGTATAGGCTGCTCCTGATTATAAGCTGCACCTAAAGTTTGGTGCCTTTTTAAAGAAACTACATTTTTCAGCCCCCCATCTCCCTCACACACAGACCCCTCTTAATATCTTAGCCTCCCTCCATGACAGATAAGTTTCCTCACCCTCCCCCTCACACACACACACATCTTAACCCACTCAGCCTCCTTCCTTCACACAGTGCTTACTACTCACCCTATTAATTATCTTCCTTATACAAGTGTAAGGAATCCACTCCAGATTTTCCACTTGTTCAATCCTATCACATGTCACCTGACCTAAGTGTATTTAGGAGTTCACCTGTGTGCAAACAGGTGCTTAGTTATTTCACTTGTAGCTGACTCTAGCACTCCTGCTGTTCTTAGCTACATAGTTAATACAAGCTGCCTTTTATGTAAAGCCTAGTGAGGTAAAAGCATAAGATCACAACTGCAGACTTATGAATAGTTGTATTTGCATCACTTTGTTAGACAGGCTATTAATAAGCATAGACTGTAGGTAAAAAGTGAATAAAGTTAATATAGTTTATACAGGAGAATTGATCTCACTTTATCTCTCTGCTATGTTGTACTTGCATACAGAAATCAGAGCTTAGGAATAGCAAGCTGAAGACTTATAACGGTGAGAGTATATAAGTATAGAAAGTCCGCCAGACTGGAGTCACACTATAGGAGTTAAATAGTTCATTGTAATATTTAGTTCCAGATAACTCCTATATGAGTAGTGAAGCAAAACTTTA
This sequence comes from Bombina bombina, assembly GCF_027579735.1. Taxonomy (NCBI): domain Eukaryota; kingdom Metazoa; phylum Chordata; class Amphibia; order Anura; family Bombinatoridae; genus Bombina; species Bombina bombina. The sequence continues at coordinate 25,487 of NW_026512325.1, forward strand.
TAATATAGCAGAGAAGCTGGAGGAGAAGTGTGGCTCAGAGGCAGGGCCGCCATCAGGGGGTGACAGGGGTGACTCCTGTCAGGGGCCCAATGAGCCAAGGGGGCCCCATGAGGCAAGAACTAAAAAAAAAAAAAAATTTTTTTTTTTTTTTTTTTTTTTTTAAATTTGGGCAGCCACCAGTGGGTACTACAGCAGAGTGCTAATTGAGCATGAGAAATGTTATTACAAGGAGTAAAGTATTATCATTTGAGAGGATTTCTTAGTGTGCACTAAACCACTATGCACAGTGTGAGACATACTTGGCACTTTGTACAGTGTGTACCTGAGTCAGACGGCAGATCACTTTCATTTGCAGAGGAGGTAGTACTTACTTAGCAAATGTTTTTTATTTCTTTGTGCAATTTTGGATTGTAACTTCAGTGTGGTAGTAGTTGTTTGGTGGGGCTAGGGGTCCATAAAAACACATTTTTTTAGCAGCAGTGTATTTATGATTATTTGACAATGCTGTAGAAATTCTATATTTAAAACCATGCAGAAATGTTTCCTCCTCAATACACAAATGGTAGATGCATTACATTCCAGTTTACTGCCCCTTTATGCAAGGACTTTCCAGATGCATAAAATTTTATACTCTCAGACTAAGATTGCTCAGTCTTTGAAATGAGACAGGTTAACTTAAAACTGTTCAGTTTACACTACAGCTGACTTAATTTTGAAATACATATCAACAAGCCTAAATCCTGCATTTAACCAGATCTAATGGTATGAGTACCACAGTTTATTGTCCCACCAAGACAATAGTACAGCATTTTCAAAATCCATAAGTACAGCTGACAGCTGGGAATATTTGTACACTATATTTGAAGTGGTGCTCTTGGTTGGGGAAAATGGGGAAAAAACAAACATATGTCAACCTTTTAAAGGTACTTTTCTTCATCTAGCCATCTACCCAGCTCATTAATGTACAATTTTGAATTCACAGAATTATTTTTGTTTGCACATTTACAAATATTATTCTTTAAAAAGTGATCTATTAATTTCTATAATTCTTTTATCATGCATGTCACACACTGTTGATTTAGGGGATGCAAGGTGCATAAATGTTTCCTCCTGTGAGTTTTTCTGTGGGTGTCTGTGTTTATATATTTGTACTTTGGTTTGTTTCTCTAGGAGTGTGTATGCATTTTTTATCTGTGGGTCTCTCTGTGAGGGTGGGTGTGTATGTATTTGTGCATTTTTCTGTGGATGTCTGTGAGGGTGTGTGCATATGTCTGAGCTTTTTCTGTGGGTGTCTCTTTGAGGGTGTGTGTATGTTTGTCTTTGTGTATTTTCTCTGGATGCCTCTGTGAGGGTGGGTGTGTATGTCTGTGTTTTCTGTGGATGTCTCTGTGAGGGTGTGTGTGTGTGTATGTATGTATGTATGTATGTGTTTTCTGTGGATGTCTCTGTGAGGGTGTGTGTTTTATGTGGGTGTCCCTGTGAGGGTGTGTGTATGTCTTTGTGTGATTTCTGTGGATGTCTCAGTGAGAGTGTGTGTATGTATGTCTTTCTGTGTTTTTTATGTGGTTGTCTCTCTGTGTGTGTATGTCTTTGTGTGTTTTCTGTGGGTGTCTCTCTCTGTGTGTGTGTGTGTGTATGTCTTTGTGTGTTTTCTGAGGCTGTCTCTGTTGGTGTTTCCTTGGGTGTATGTGCAAGTTTGAGTTTGTGTGGGTGTGTCCATTGTTTGTTCCTTTTTAAGACATTTTGACCTTACTACTAATTATTCACATCTTTCTACAGACTTTGAGACTAACAAGACCTTTCCGGAAGTAACCAATCCACCATTTAACCTTTAAATTATTGTTTAGGCAGTTCAGGGCCCTTCATTTCAGCCACTGCATGCTGTTGTCATAATTTAGTTGTCATCTTCCTTTACAAAAAGATAATCAGAACTCCATATTTTGTTTTCTAAATCTCCTTTTTTTTACAAAACTGTAGTTTACCTCATTACTTGTCAGGTCAATGTAAACAAGTGCTGAGTGTCTGTTTGGGTGTCTGTGTCTGAGTGTGTTTCTTTGCGTGTCTGCTGGAGTGTCTATATGTGAATCCTTATGTGTGTGTGTTTGTGTGTTTCAGTGTACGAGTGTGTCTGTGTGTGTGTATGTCACTACCATTACAACATTTCCAAGTTTAAATAGACAATTAAAAATAAAGTGCATATACGTTTTAGTCACTTGGTCAAAAATTGCACATGTAAAAGGAAGGGGGGGGGGGCCCTGATCAATGGATGAGTCAGGGGCCCCAAAATTTCTAGTGGCGGCCCTGAGTAGAGGTGACAGGCTTGAGACGAATTACAGCTTGTCTGACACAGCGTGTGTACTGTTCTCCTGTGACTTACTGAGAGTAGCTTGAGCTGAGATGCTGCTAAGTAAGCAGTAGTAGAGGTGACATGTTTGAGATGAATTACAGCTTGTCTGACACAGTGTGTGTACTGTTCTCCAGTGACTTACTGACTGTAGCTTGTGCTGAGATGCTGCTAAGTAAGCAGTAGTAGAGGTGACAGGATTGAGATGAATTACAGCTTGTCTGACACAGTGTGTGTACTGTTCTCCAGTGACTTACTGACTGTAGCTTGTGCTGAGATGCTGCTAAGTAAGCAGTAGTAGAGGTGACAGGCTTGAGATGAATTACAGCTTGTCTGACACAGCATGTGTACTGTTCTCCAGTGACTTACTGACTGTAGCTTGTGCTGAGATGCTGCTAAGTAAGCAGTAGTAGAGGTGACAGGCTTGAGATGAATTACAGCTTGTCTGACACAGCGTGTGTACTGTTCTCCAGTGACTTACTGACTGTAGCTTGTGCTGAGATGCTGCTAAGTAAGCAGTAGTAGAGGTGACAGGCTTGAGATGAATTACAGCTTGTCTGACACAGCGTGTGTACTGTTCTCCAGTGACTTACTGAGAGTAGCTTGAACTGAGATGCTGCTAAGTAAGCAGTAGTAGAGGTGACAGGCTTGAGATAAATTACAGCTTGTCTGACACAGCGTGTGTACTGTTCTCCAGTGACTTACTGACTGTAGCTTGTGCTGAGATGCTGCTAAGTAAGCAGTAGTAGAGGTGACAGGCTTTAGATGAATTACAGCTTGTCTGACACAGCGTGTGTACTGTTCTCCAGTGACTTACTGGCCGTAGCTTGTGCTGAGATGCTGCTAAGTAAGCAGTAGGAGAGGTGACAGGCTTGAGATGAATTACATCTTGTCTGACACAGCGTGTGTACTGTTCTCCAGTGACTTACTGACTGTAGCTTGTGCTGAGATGCTGCTAAGTAAGCAGTAGTAGAGGTGACAGGCTTGAGATGAATTACAGCTTGTCTGACACAGCGTGTGTACTGTTCTCCAGTGACTTACTGAGAGTAGCTTGAACTGAGATGCTACTAAGTAAGCAGTAGTAGAGGTGACAGGCTTGAGATGAATTACAGCTTGTCTGACACAGCGTGTGTACTGTTCTCCAGTGACTTACTGACTGTAGCTTGAGCTGAGATGCTGCTAAGTAAGCAGTAGTAGAGGTGACAGGCTTGAGATGAATTACAGCTTGTCTGACACAGCGTGTGTACTGTTCTCCAGTGACTTACTAACTGTAGCTTGTGCTGAGATGCTGCTAAGTAAGCAGTAGTAGAGGTGACAGGCTTGAGATAAATTACAGCTTGTCTGACACAGCATGTGTACTGTTCTCCAGTGACTTACTGAGAGTAGCTTGAGCTGAGATGCTGCTAAGTAAGCAGTAGTAGAGGTGACAGGCTTGAGAGGAATTACAGCTTGTCTGACACAGCGTGTGTACTGTTCTGTAGTGACTTACTGACTGTAGGTTGTGCTGAGATGCTGCTAAGTAAGCAGTAGTAGAGGTGACAGGCTTGGGATGAATTACAGCTTGTCTGACACAGCGTGTGTACTGTTCTCCTGTGACTTACTGAGAGTAGCTTGAGCTGAGATGCTGCTAAGTAAGCAGTAGTAGAGGTGACAGGCTTGAGATGAATTACAGCTTGTCTGACACAGCGTGTGTACTGTTCTCCAGTGACTTACTGACTGTAGCTTGTGCTGAGATGCTGCTAAGTAAGCAGTAGTAGAGGTGACAGGCTTGAGATGAATTACAGCTTGTCTGACACAGTGTGTGTACTGTTCTCCAGTGACTTACTGACTGTAGCTTGTGCTGAGATGCTGCTAAGTAAGCAGTAGTAGAGGTGACAGGCTGTTACGGTTACCCTTAGTCTCGCTGAGAGATGGACCGCTTAGTAGCCTGGATCCCTATTGCTAAAGAGGGGAGAAGCTGCTTTCCATAGTATTCTATATGAGTCTCGCAAATATAGAATAATCTCCCTTAGCTGCAGTACAGCTAGGATACCCTTCTGCCCACAAAAACGAGTCAACGCTGCGATTGAGGGTCAAAACAAGAACTCAGGACTGGGATGCCCAGCCTGCTTTTTATTAAGGATACATGCACACAGGGCACTCCCAGGGGGAGAGGGGGGGGGAAGCACAAAATCCCCCATCACACATTTAGATAGAGAGCACTGTCCTTTGACAGGCCACAATAGGATTACAGTACTTAAGATAACAAGTTTACAAGTTCATCTTATCAATTAGCAGTCTGGCTCCAGAGGTGATTAGACAATAGTTTCTAAAAGCTGAAAAAAAAGAGTTAACTCTTTATGAAATGAAACTTGTTACGGTTTTCTTGGAGCCCTTCTTAGGCGCTGGCTTGCTGGTTCAGGCATTGCTGCTGGGAAATAAGCTCTTCACAACAAAATAACTAATGCTTCTGTAACATTGCTCCCTTTCTGTGGAACACTCTGGCAGACACGGTCTGACCCCTTTTCGGGGCAGACTAAGGCTGTCCAGACCGCTGGTTATGCGGGGCTGAGGTCGGTTTGTCTGGACAACCCGTCGGCGTTGCCATTCTGTTTCCCAGGTCTGTAAGTAATGGTGAAATTGAAGGTTTGCAACGATAAGCTCCAACGTAATAGCCTGCCGTTATCTCCAGAGACCCGGTTCAGCCACACCAACGGGTTATGGTCGGTGACCAGAGTGAACTCCTGACCATATAAATAGGGAGTCAATTTCTTTAATGCCCACACCAAAGCCAAACACTCCTTTTCGACCGCTGCATAGCTGACTTCGCGGGGCAGGAGCTTCCGGCTGATGTAGGCAACTGGATGCTCCCCTCCATCTTCGCCTACTTGGCTGAGGACGGCTCCCAGCCCGAACATGGAAGCATCTGTATGGACGATAAAACGTTTGTTAAGGGCTGGGGCCGCCAAGACAGGAGCGTTAATTAGAGCATTTTTGAGAGCCTGGAAAGCTGTTTCACAGTGGGGAGACCACAGGACCTGTCGAGGTAAGTTCTTCTTGGTCAAGTCAGTCAGGGGTTTGGCAAGTGTGCTGTAGTCTGGTACGAACCGTCTATAGTACCCTGCCGTGCCCAGGAAGGCTAGGACCTGAGTCTTAGTGATGGGGGTGGGCCAATTGGCGACAGCTTCTATTTTGGCCGGCTCTGGTCGCTGCTTTCCACACCCCACCCGGTGACCCAGGTACTGTACCTCGGCCATCCCAAAGTGGCATTTTTCTGGCTTCAGAGTCAGGCCAGCAGCCCGGATCTGATCCAGAACCATTCCCACATGAGCTAAGTGGTCCTCCCAGGACTCACTGTGGATCGCTATGTCGTCCAGGTAGGCGCAAGCAAAACTCTGGAAGCCATCCAGGAGCCTATCCACCAAGCGCTGGAATGTAGCTGGGGCATTCTTCATCCCAAACGGCATTACCCTAAACTGATATAAGCCGAATGGGGTGACGAATGCCGACTTGGGGATAGCCTCCGGGGCCAGGGGAATCTGCCAGTAACCTTTGCAGAGGTCAATAGTGGTCAGGTAATTTCCCCTGGCTATACGATCGAGTAGCTCGTCTACCCTGGGCATAGGGTAAGCGTCCGTCACGGTATTTTCATTGAGCCTCCGATAGTCTACGCAGAACCGGGTGGTCCCATCTTTCTTGGGCACCAAGACAACTGGGGAGGCCCAGGGACTATCGGAGGGCTCAATTACCCTGAGCTGGAGCATCTCATCGATCTCCTTCTTCATTCCTGTCCTAACTGCTTCGGGGATTCGGTACGGAGCCTGGCGCAAGGGAGCTTGTCCCGGAGTATCTACCTGGTGGGTGGTTAAAGTAGTGTACCCTGGCTTCGGGGAGAAGGTGAGGTGTTTGGACTGGAGGAGTTGGTTGAGCTGCTCCCTTTCAGTGGGGCTAAGTCGGTCCCCTATCTGAACCTGCGCCACTATACCTGTGGGGAGGCTCTTTTCTAATAGGTCTGGAATGGGTAAACTGTCGGGGTCTTCCTGAGGGGAACAACATACGGCCGTCACGTTCTCTGGTCGCTCAAAATATTCCTTGAGCATGTTTACATGGAATGTCTTTCTAAGATTGTTGTCGTGGCAGCTAGCTATCACATAAGTGGTGTCTCCCCTTTTCTCTACGATCTGGTAGGGACCCTGCCAGGACGCCTGCAATTTGTCTGTCTTCACCGGCTTAAGTACTAACACCTTTTGTCCTATGGTGAAGATTCTCTTTCGGGCCCCCCGATCGTACCATACTTTCTGTCTTCTCTGGGCCAACTGGAGATTAGCCCGCACGGATTTGGCTAATTGCTCCATTCGGTCCCTGAGTTCCAGCACGTATGGCACAATTGGGACACCGTCAGCCTCCATCTCTCCCTCCCAGTGCTCCCGGATCAGGTTTAGGGGTCCCCGTACCTTTCTTCCGTAGAGCAACTCGAAGGGAGAGAACCCTGTCGTTTCCTGGGGTACCTCCCGATAAGCAAATAGGAGGTGCGGCAGGAAGCGTTCCCAGTCTCTGTATTCCTGAGTGAACGTCTTGAGCATTTGCTTGAGGGTCCCATTGAACCTCTCACACAGCCCGTTCGTCTGGGGGTGGTATGGGGAGCTTAGGAGGGACTTAATTTTGCAAACCTGCCAGAGTTGTTGGGTCAATTCAGCCGTAAATTGGGTGCCTCGGTCGGATAGGATTTCTTTTGGAAATCCTACCCGGGAGAACACCTGTACTAGTGCATTCGCTACCGTATCCGCTTGTATGTTGGATAGGGCGACAGCCTCTGGGTACCTGGTAGCGTAGTCCACTACGGTAAGAATGTATCGCTTACCGGAGGGACTAGGGGTAGCCAGTGGTCCCACTAGGTCAATAGCAACCCGGCTGAAGGGTTCCTCTACAATGGGCATATTTACTAGCTGGGCTTTAGGGTGATCGCCTCGCCTTCCTACTCGTTGACACACATCGCAGGTGTTACAGTAAGTTCTAACGTCAGCGTGCACCCCTGGCCAAAAGAACGTGTGAGTAATGCGGTGTAGGGTACGGGTAACGGCTAGGTGGCCTGCTAAGGGGATGTCGTGGCCTATTTTGAGGATTTCTTGACGGTATTTGTGGGGCACTACCAGCTGTCGCCTACGCTGTCCCCTTTTCTCTGTCCAGCGGTATAGTTTCCCTTTTTCCCATAAGAATGTTTCGTTATCTGCCCCGCCCCCTCCGGTCTCTGCTCGTTCCCGGTACTTTTGTAAGGTCGGGTCAGTCTTAGACTCTGCCTCGAAAGCATCTGGGGTGTCCCAGGGTATGGGGCCTAACCTGTCAGGCAAGGTCGGGGTAGGTCTTACATGTGTCTCCCGCACTGGTGAAAGCTCTCGCTCCGTCCGGGCTTGGGCCCGTGTAGTCACTGGGTCCGCCTCGTTGTTGCATACTGGAGCATAGGCAGAAGTCATGGGGCCCAAATCGTTGCCCAGTAGTACTTCGGCAGGTAAATTATCCATTAGGCCCACGTTCACAGCCCCCTTTCCCGCTCCCCAATCAAGATGCACTTTAGCTGTTGGAATTTTGTACACATCCCCCCCCGCCACTCTAACGGCCACAGTCTGTCCGGATCGCTTGTGCTCTGGCACCAAATGACTCTGTACCAGCGTGATAGTAGCCCCTGTGTCTCGCAATCCCTCGGTAGATCGCCCCTCGAGCCATACCCTCTGCCGATGGTGCTGGCGGTTATCTGAGGCAGCATATACAGGGTCTGCCTCGTGAAGCGGCCCCACATATCCCTCCATAGGGGCCTCTTGGTTAACACAGAGGGCCCGGGCCGGACGATAGGACCCAGAGGGGTAATTGTAATTCCTGGGTGTCTGGTGCGTATTAAGGGGGCAGCTAGCCATGAAATGCCCTGGTTGCTTGCATCGGTGGCAAGTCGGTCGGGGACGCTCAGAGCTGTTATTGGGTGGTCCTGAGTGTCGGATGGGCCCTGTGGGCACCGGGGCTCGGAATTCAGCACGAGGGGGTGCACGGTAAACCTCTCTGGGTTCGACCCGTGCTGGAGCTCGGTAGTTCATGGGTTCGTGAAGACGGGAGTCATAATGTTCATCGGCCAATTTGGCTGCTTCTTCTAAGGTAGAAGGCCGCCTGTCTCGCAGCCATTCCTTCCCTTGCTGTTCCATGCCATTATAAAAATGTTCTAAGAGAAACAATTGTAAAATTTCCTCCCCAGTCACCGCTTTACTTCCGCTCAGCCAGTGATTTGCCGCTCTCCGCATTCGGTGCGCCCATTCCATATGGGTATCGTTAGGCTTCTTTTCCGTGCCCCGAAACTGTCGGCGATACGTGTCCGGAGTTACAGCGTACCGTCGCAACAGTGTCTCCTTAACTAGCTCATACTGTGTCACTTCCTCAGCACCCAGAGTACGAAAGGCTTCCAGGGCTCGCCCGGATAGTTTCCCAGACAATATCGTGGGCCACTCTCTGTTGGGAATCTGGTGCAGGGCACATTGCCTTTCGAAGTCCGCCAAATATTCATCAATCCCTGTCTCGCTCTCTAGGAAGGGTCGAAATGCCGCATAGGGTATCTTGGGCCTCCCAGCATTTTCGACAGGGATGATTACCTGCGGGGTTTCAGCATTGCGGTGTGCGTTCGCTAGGTTGAGTTCGTGGGCTCGAGTCTCTCGTATATCCTCGTCCGCCTCCGCCATCAACTGCTGTACCAATTCCATGGAGGGGTTCGGCCCGTATAATGAGAGCCTTTCCCGAACAATCCTGGTTTTTTCGTCACTAATCGTGGTCGGTGTTTCCGCCATTGTGAAGCTCTGATCCAGTTCGGTCAATTCTGCGATCAGCTCTCTCCTCGGCCGGTTGCTGGCGTACCCCCCTCTGCTTTCAAGTAAATCCTTTAGGGTTGTACGCTTCAATTTTTGGTAAGCGCTCTCCATCCGTTCTGTACCTCTCCTAGGAAATCCAGGAAAATCCCGCCGCTGCCGCCAAATGTTACGGTTACCCTTAGTCTCGCTGAGAGATGGACCGCTTAGTAGCCTGGATCCCTATTGCTAAAGAGGGGAGAAGCTGCTTTCCATAGTATTCTATATGAGTCTCGCAAATATAGAATAATCTCCCTTAGCTGCAGTACAGCTAGGATACCCTTCTGCCCACAAAAACGAGTCAACGCTGCGATTGAGGGTCAAAACAAGAACTCAGGACTGGGATGCCCAGCCTGCTTTTTATTAAGGATACATGCACACAGGGCACTCCCAGGGGGAGAGGGGGGGGGAAGCACAAAATCCCCCATCACACATTTAGATAGAGAGCACTGTCCTTTGACAGGCCACAATAGGATTACAGTACTTAAGATAACAAGTTTACAAGTTCATCTTATCAATTAGCAGTCTGGCTCCAGAGGTGATTAGACAATAGTTTCTAAAAGCTGAAAAAAAAGAGTTAACTCTTTATGAAATGAAACTTGTTACGGTTTTCTTGGAGCCCTTCTTAGGCGCTGGCTTGCTGGTTCAGGCATTGCTGCTGGGAAATAAGCTCTTCACAACAAAATAACTAATGCTTCTGTAACACAGGCTTGAGAGGAATTACAGCTTGTCTGACACAGCGTGTGTACTGTTCTCCAGTGACTTACTGACTGTAGCTTGTGCTGAGATGCTGCTAAGTAAGCAGTAGTAGAAGTGACAGGCTTGAGATGAATTACAGCTTGTCTGACACAGCGTGTGTACTGTTCTCCAGTGACTTACTAACTGTAGCTTGTGCTGAGATGCTGCTAAGTAAGCAGTAGTAGAGGTGACAGGCTTGAGATGAATTACAGCTTGTCTGACACAGCATGTGTACTGCTCTCCAGTGACTTACTGAGAGTAGCTTGAGCTGAGATGCTGCTAAGTAAGAAGTAGTAGAAGTGACAGGCTTGAGATGAATTACAGCTTGTCTGACACAGCGTGTGTACTGTTCTCCAGTGACTTACTGACAGCAGCTTGAGCTGAGATGCTGCTAAGTAAGCAGTAGTAGAGGTGACAGGCTTGAGATGAATTACAGCTTGTCTGACACAGCGTGTGTACTGTTTTCCAGTGACTTACTGACTGTAGCTTGAGCTGAGATGCTGCTAAGTAAGCAGTAGTAGAGGTGACAGGCTTTAGATGAATTACAGCTTGTCTGACACAGCGTGTGTACTGTTCTCCAGTGACTTACTGAGAGTAGCTTGAGCTGAGATGCTGCTAAGTAAGCAGTAGTAGAGGTGACAGGCTTGAGATGAATTACAGCTTGTCTGACACAGCGTGTGTACTGTTCTCCAGTGACTTACTGACTGTAGCTTGTGCTGAGATACTGCTAAGTAAGCAGTAGTAGAGGTGACAGGCTTGAGATGAATTACAGCTTGTCTGACACAGCGTGTGTACTGTTCTCCAGTGACTTACTAACTGAAGCTTGAGCTGAGATGCTGCTAAGTAAGCAGTAGTAGAGGTGACAGGCTTGAGATGAATTACAGCTTGTCTGACACAGCGTGTGTACTGTTCTCCAGTGACTTACTAACTGTAGCTTGTGCTGAGATGCTGCTAAGTAAGCAGTAGTAGAGGTGACAGGCTTGAGATGAATTACAGCTTGTCTGACACAGTGTGTGTACTGTTCTCCAGTGACTTACTGACTGTAGCTTGTGCTGAGATGCTGCTAAGTAAGCATTAGTAGAGGTGACAGGCTTGAGATAAATTACAGCTTGTCTGACACAGCGTGTGTACTGTTCTCCAGTGACTTACTGACTGTAGCTTGTGCTGAGATGCTGCTAAGTAAGCAGTAGTAGAGGTGACAGGCTTGAGATGAATTACAGCTTGTCTGACACAGTGTGTACTGTTCTCCAGTAACTTACTGACTGTAGCTTGTGCTGAGATGCTGCTAAGTAAGCAGTAGTAGAGGTGACAGGCTTGAGATGAATTACAGCTTGTCTGACACAGCGTGTGTACTGTTCTCCAGTGACTTACTGACAGTAGATTGAGCTGAGATGCTGCTAAGTAAGCAGTAGTAGAGGTGACAGGCTTGAGATGAATTACAGCTTGTCTGACACAGCGTGTGTACTGTTCCCCAGTGACTTACTAACTGTAGCTTGTGCTGAGATGCTGCTAAGTAAGCAGTAGTAGAGGTGACAGGCTTGAGATGAATTACAGCTTGTCTGACACAGCGTGTGTACTGTTCTCCAGTGACTTACTGACTGTAGCTTGTGCTGAGATGCTGCTAAGTAAGCAGTAGTAGAGGTGACAGGCTTGAGATGAATTACAGCATATCTCACACAGCGTGTGTACTGTTCTCCAGTGACTTACTAACTGTAGCTTGTGCTGAGATGCTGCTAAGTAAGCAGTAGTAGAGGTGACAGGCTTGAGATGAATTACAGCTTGTCTGACACAGCGTGTGTACTGTTCCCCAGTGACTTACTGACTGTAGCTTGTGCTGAGATGCTGCTAAGTAAGCATTAGTAGAGGTGACAGGCTTGAGATGAATTACAGCTTGTCTGACACAGCCTGTGTACTGTTCTCCAGTGACTTACTAACTGTAGCTTGTGCTGAGATGCTGCTAAGTAAGCAGTAGTAGAGGTGACAGGCTTGAGATGAATTACAGCTTGTCTGATACAGCGTGTGTACTGTTCCCCAGTGACTTACTGACTGTAGCTTGTGCTGAGATGCTGCTAAGTAAGCATTAGTAGAGGTGACAGGCTTGAGATGAATTACAGCTTGTCTGACACAGCGTGTGTACTGTTCTCCAGTGACTTACTGACTGTAGCTTGTGCTGAGATGCTGCTAAGTAAGCAGTAGTAGAGGTGACAGGCTTGAGATGAATTACAGCTTGTCTGACACAGCGTGTGTACTGTTCCCCAGTGACTTACTAACTGTAGCTTGTGCTGAGATGCTGCTAAGTAAGCAGTAGTAGAAGTGACAGGCTTGAGATGAATTACAGCTTGTCTGACACAGCGTGTGTACTGTTCTCCAGTGACTTACTGAGAGTAGCTTGAGCTGAGATGCTGCTAAGTAAGCAGTAGTAGAGGTGACAGGCTTGAGATGAATTACAGCTTGTCTGACACAGCGTGTGTACTGTTCCCCAGTGACTTACTGACTGTAGCTTGTGCTGAGATGCTGCTAAGTAAGCATTAGTAGAGGTGACAGGCATGAGATGAATTACAGCTTGTCTGACACAGCGTGTGTACTGTTCTCCAGTGACTTACTGACTGCAGCTTGTGCTGAGATGCTGCTAAGTAAGCAGTAGTAGAGGTGACAGGTTTGAGATGAATTACAGCTTGTCTGATACAGCGTGTGTACTGTTCCCCAGTGACTTACTGACTGTAGCTTGTGCTGAGATGCTGCTAAGTAAGCATTAGTAGAGGTGACAGGCTTGAGATGAATTACAGCTTGTCTGACACAGCGTGTGTACTGTTCTCCAGTGACTTACTGACTGTAGCTTGTGCTGAGATGCTGCTAAGTAAGCAGTAGTAGAGGTGACAGGCTTGAGATGAATTACAGCTTGTCTGACACAGCGTGTGTACTGTTCTCCAGTGACTTACTAACTGTAGCTTGAGCTGAGATGCTGCTAAGTAAGCAGTAGTAGAGGTGACAGGCTTGAGATGAATTACAGCTTGTCTGACACAGCGTGTGTACTGTTCTCCAGTGACTTACTGACTGTAGCTTGAGCTGAGATGCTGCTAATTAAGCATTAGTAGAGGTGACAGGCTTGAGATGAATTACAGCTTGTCTGACACAGCGTGTGTACTGTTCTCCAGTGACTTACTAACTGTAGCTTGTGCTGAGATGCTGCTAAGTAAGCAGTAGTAGAGGTGACAGGCTTGAGATGAATTACAGCTTGTCTGACACTGCGTGTGTACTGTTCTCCAGTGACTTACTAACTGTAGCTTGTGCTGAGATGCTGCTAAGTAAGCAGTAGTAGAGGTGACAGGCTTGAGATGAATTACAGCTTGTCTGACACAGCGTGTGTACTGTTCTCCAGTGACTTACTGACTGTAGCTTGTGCTGAGATGCTGCTAAGTAAGCATTAGTAGAGGTGACAGGCTTGAGGTGAATTACAGCTTGTCTGACACAGCGTGTGTACTGTTCTCCAGTGACTTACTGATGTAGCTTGTGCTGAGATGCTGCTAAGTAAGCAGTAGTAGAGGTGACAGGCTTGAGATGAATTACAGCTTGTCTGACACAGCGTGTGTACTGTTCTCCAGTGACTTACTGACTGTAGCTTGTGCTGAGATGCTGCTAAGTAAGCAGTAGTAGAGGTGACAGGCTTGAGATGAATTACAGCTTGTCTGACACAGCGTGTGTACTGTTCTCCAGTGACTTACTAACTGTAGCTTGTGCTGAGATGCTGCTAAGTAAGCAGTAGTAGAGGTGACAGGCTTGAGATGAATTACAGCTTGTCTGACACAGCGTGTGTACTGTTCTCCAGTGACTTACTAACTGTAGCTTGTGCTGAGATGCTGCTAAGTAAGCAGTAGTAGAGGTGACAGGCTTGAGATGAATTACAGTTTGTCTGACACAGCGTGTGTACTGTTCTCCAGTGACTTACTGACTGTAGCTTGTGCTGAGATGCTGCTAAGTAAGCATTAGTAGAGGTGACAGGCTTGAGATGAGTTACAGCTTGTCTGACACAGCGTGTGTACTGTTCTCCAGTAACTTACTGACTGTAGCTTGTGCTGAGATGCTGCTAAGTAAGCAGTAGTAGAGGTGACAGGCTTGAGATGAATTACAGCTTGTCTGACACAGCGTATGTACTGTTCTCCAGTGACTTACTGACAGTAGCTTGTGCTGAGATGCTGCTAAGTAAGCAGTAGTAGAGGTGACAGGCTTGAGATGAGTTACAGCTTGTCTGACACAGCGTGTGTACTGTTCTCCAGTGACTTACTGACTGTAGCTTGTGCTGAGATGCTGCTAAGTAAGCATTAGTAGAGGTGACAGGCTTGAGATGAATTACAGGCTGTCTGACACAGCGTGTGTACTGTTCTCCAGTGACTTACTAACTGTAGCTTGAGCTGAGATGCTGCTAAGTAAGCAGTAGTAGAGGTGACAGGCTTGAGATGAATTACAGCTTGTCTGACACAGCGTGTGTACTGTTCTCCAGTGACTTTCTAACTGAAGCTTGAGCTGAGATGCTGCTAAGTAAGCAGTAGTAGAGGTGACAGGCTTGAGACGAATTACAGCTTGTCTGACACAGCGTGTGTACTGTTCTCCAGTGACTTACTGACTGTAACTTGTGCTGAGATGCTGCTAAGTAAGCAGTAGTAGAGGTGACAGGCTTGAGATGAATTACAGCTTGTCTGACACAGCGTGTGTTCTGTTCTCCAGTGACTTACTGACTGTAGCTTGTGCTGAGATGCTGCTAAGTAAGCAGTAGTAGAGGTGACAGGCTTGAGATGAATTACAGCTTGTCTGATACAGCGTGTGTACTGTTCTCCAGTGACTTACTGACAGTAGCTTGTGCTGAGATGCTGCTAAGTAAGCATTAGTAGAGGTGACAGGCTTGAGATGAATTACAGCTTGTCTGACACAGCGTGTGTACTGTTCCCCAGTGACTTACTGACTGTAGCTTGTGCTGAGATGCTGCTAAGTAAGCAGTAGTAGAGGTGACAGGCTTGAGATGAATTACAGCTTGTCTGACACAGCGTGTGTACTGTTCTCCAGTGACTTACTGACTGTAGCTTGTGCTGAGATGCTGCTAAGTAAGCAGTAGTAGAGGTGACAGGCTTGAGATGAATTACAGCTTGTCTGACACAGCGTGTGTACTGTTCTCCAGTGACTTACTAACTGTAGCTTGAGCTGAGATGCTGCTAAGTAAGCAGTAGTAGAAGTGACAGGCTTGAGATGAATTACAGCTTGTCTGACACTGCGTGTGTACTGTTCTCCAGTGACTTACTGACTGTAGCTTGTGCTGAGATGCTGCTAAGTAAGCAGTAGTAGAGGTGACAGGCTTGATATGAATTACAGCTTGTCTGACACTGCGTGTGTACTGTTCTCCAGTGACTTACTGACTGTAGCTTGTGCTGAGATGCTGCTAAGTAAGCAGTAGTAGAGGTGACAGGCTTGAGATGAATTACAGCTTGTCTGACACAGCGTGTGTACTGTTCTCCAGTGACTTACTAACTGTAGCTTGTGCTGAGATGCTGCTAAGTAAGCAGTAGTAGAGGTGACAGGCTTGAGACGAGTTGCTGCTAGCTGCGTTGTGTACAAACACAGGAGGGCTCTGAGCTCCGTTAAACCCTCAGAATAGGAGCTTGGCTGACTCAGCGTGTCAGAGGTGAATGAGGTTGTTAGACACAGGAAGCTGGGATACTTTCCTTGAAGCAGGTGGGAGGAGGAAACTCACAGCTGATGATCCTGAGCTCAGTGAGAGCTGTGAAGCTGAGCTAAGATTCAAGAGAGAGTGGCTTAGATTTGGAGTTTGGCGGTAGCCGTGAAAACCAGCGTTAGAGGCTCCTAACGCTGGTTTTAGGCTACCGCCGGTATTTGGAGTCAGTCAAAAAATGGTCTAACGCTCAATTTTCAGCCGCAACTTTTCCATACCACAGATCCCCTTACGTCAATTGCGTATCCTATCTTTTCAATGGGATCTTTCTAACTCCGGTATTTAGAGTCGTTTCTGAAGTGAGCGTTAGAAATCTAACGACAAAACTCCAGCCCAGAAAAAAGTCAGTAGTTAAGAGCTTTCTGGGCTAACGCCGGTTTATAAAGCTCTTAACTACTGTGCTCTAAAGTACACTAACACCCATAAACTACTTATGTACCCCTAAACCAAGGTCCCCCCACATCGCCGCCACTCAATTAAATTTTTTTAACCCCTAATCTGCCGACCGCCACCTACGTTATACTTATGTACCCCTAATCTGCTGCCCCTAACACCGCCGACCCCTATATTATATTTATTAACCCCTAACCTGCCCCCCACAACGTCGCAGCCAGCTACCTACAATAATTAACCCCTAATCTGCCGTCCGCACGCCGCCGCCACCTACATTATAGCTATGTACCCCTAATCTGCTGCACCTAACACCGCCGACCCCTATATTATATTTATTAACCCCTAATCTGCCCCCCTCAACGTCCCCTCCACCTGCCTACACTTATTAACCCCTAATCTGCCGAGCGGACCGCCCCGCTACTATAATAAAGTTATTAACCCCTAATCCGCCTCACTAACCCTATAAGAAATAGTATTAACCCCTAATCTGCCCTCTCTAACATCGCCGATACCTAACTTAAATTATTAACCCCAAATCTGCCGACCGGACCTTGCCACTACTCTAATAAATGTATTAACCCCTAAAGCTAAGTCTAACCATAATCCTAACACCCCCCTAAGTTAAATATAATTTAAATCTAATGAAATAAATTAACTCTTATTAAATAAATTATTCCTATTTAAAGCTAAATACTTACCTGTAAAATAAACCCTAATATAGCTACAATATAAATTATAATTATATTGTAGCTATTTTAGGATTTATATTTATTTTACAGGCAACTTTGTATTTATTTTAACCAGGTACAATAGCTATTAAATAATTAATAACTATTTAATAGCTACCTAGTTAAATAATTACAAAATTACCTGTAAAATAAATCCTAACCTAAGTTACAATTAAACCTAACACTACACTAGCAATAAATTAATTAAATAAAATACCTACAATTACCTACAATTAAACCTAACACTACACTATCAATACATTAATTAAATACAATACCTACAAATAACTACAATGAAATAAACTAACTAAAGTACAAAAAATAAAAAAGAACTAAGTTACAAAAAATTAAAAAATATTTACAAACATCAGAAAAATATTACAACAATTTTAAACTAATTACACCTACTCTAAGACCCCCAAAATAAAAAAATGCCCTACCCTATTCTAAATTACTAAAGTTCAAAGCTCTTTTACCTTACCAGCCCTGAATAGGGCCCTTTGCGGGGCATGCCCCAAGAAATTCAGCTCTTTTGCCTGTAAAATAACACATACAATACCCCCCCAACATTACAACCCACCACCCACATACCCCTAATCTAACCCAAACCCCCCTTAAATAAACCTAACACTAAGCCCCTGAAGATCTTCCTACCTTGTCTTCACCTCACCGGGTATCACACCGATCCGTCCTGGCTCCGATATCTTCATCCAACCCAAAAGGGGGCTAGACATCCATCATCCGACGGCTGAAGAAGTCCAGAAGAGGGTCCAAAGTCTTCATCCTATCTGGGAAGAAGAGTAGATCCGGACCGGCAACCATCTTCTTCCAAGCGGCATCTTCTATCTTCATCCGATGAGGACCGGCTCCATCTTGAAGACCTCCACCGCGGACCCATCTTCTTCCGACGACGACTTCCCGACGAATGACGGTTCCTTTATGGGACGTCATCCAAGATGGCGTCCCTCGAATTCCGATTGGCTGATAGGATTCTATCAGCCAATCGGAATTAAGGTAGGAATATTCTGATTAGCTGATGGAATCAGCCAATCAGAATATTCCTACCTTAATTCCGATTGGCTGATAGAATCCTATCAGCCAATCGGAATTCGAGGGACGCCATCTTGGATGACGTCATTTAAATGAACCGTCATTCGTCGTCTAGTCGTCGGTTGAAGAGGATGTTCCGCGTCGGCTTGGAAGAAGATGGTTCCGCTCCGCTCCAGAAGAAAGAAGATTGAAGATGCGGCTTGATAGAAGACTTCATCCAGATGATGGACTTCCGACTTCAGCCCGAGGATGGATTTCTTCAGTCGCTGCTTGGATCCAGACTTCAGCCCGAGGATGGACGTCGCTCTTCAGCCCCCCGCTTGGGCTTGGATCAACACTTCCGAGGCTTGGATCAAGAGTTCCGAGGACGGATCGGTGAACCTGGCAGGGTGAAGATAAGGTAGGAAAATCTTCAGGGGCTTAGTGTTAGGTTTATTTAAGGGGGGTTTGGGTTAGATTAGGGGTATGTGGGTGGTGGGTTGTAATGTTGGGGGGGGTATTGTATGTTTTTTTTTTTACAGGCAAAAGAGCTGAATTCTTTGGGGCATGCCCCGCAAAGGGCCCTGTTCAGGGCTGGTAAGGTAAAAGAGCTTTGAACTTTAGTAATTTAGAATAGGGTAGGGCATTTTTTTATTTTGGGGGGCTTTGTTATTTTATTAGGGGGCTTAGAGTAGGTGTAATTAGTTTAAAATTGTTGTAATATTTTTCTAATGTTTGTAAATATTTTTTAATTTTTTGTAACTTAGTTCTTTTTTATTTTTTGTACTTTAGTTAATTTCATTGTATTTATTTGTAGATATGGTATTTAAATAATTTATTGATAGTGTAGTGTTAGGTTTAATTGTAGGTAATTGTAGGTATTTTATTTAATTAATTTATTGATAGTCTAGTGTTAGGTTTAATTGTAACTTAGGTTAGGATTTATTTTACAGGTAATTTGTAATTATTTTAACTATTTTAGCTATTAAATAGTTCTTAACTATTTAATAGCTATTGTACCTGGTTAAAATAAATACAAACTTACCTGTAAAATAAATATAAATCCTAAAATAGCTATAATATAAATATAATTTATATTGTAGCTATATTAGGATTTATTTTACAGGTAAGTATTTAGCTTTAAATAGGAATAATTTATTTAATAAGAGTTAATTAATTTCGTTAGATTTAAGTTATATTTAACTTAGGGGGGTGTTAGTGTTAGGGTTAGACTTAGCTTTAGGGGTTAATACATTTATTAGAATAGCGGTGAGCTCCAGTCGGCAGATTAGGGGTTAATGTTTGAAGTTAGGTGTTGGCGATGTTAGGGAGGGCAGATTAGGGGTTAATACTATTTATTATAGGGTTAGTGAGGCGGATTAGGGGTTAATAACTTTATTATAATAGCGGTGCGGTCCGGTCGGCAGATTAGGGGTCAATAAGTGTAGGCAGGTGGAGGCGACGTTGTGGGGGGCAGATTAGGGGTTAATAAATATAATATAGGGGTCGGCGGTGTTAGGGGCAGCAGATTAGGGGTACATAGGGATAATGTAAGTAGCGGCGGTTTACGGAGCGGCAGATTAGGGGTTAATAATAATATGCAGGGGTCAGCGATAGCGGGGGCGGCAGATTAGGGGTTAATAAGTGTAAGGTTAGGGGTGTTTAGACTCGGGGTACATGTTAGAGTGTTAGGTGCAGACGTAGGAAGTGTTTCCCCATAGCAAACAATGGGGCTGCGTTAGGAGCTGAACGCGGCTTTTTTGCAGGTGTTAGGTTTTTTTTCAGCTCAAACAGCCCCATTGTTTCCTATGGGGGAATCGTGCACGAGCACGTTTTTGAGGCTGGCCGCGTCCGTAAGCAACTCTGGTATCGAGAGTTGCAGTTGCGTTAAATATGCTCTACGCCATGGGCGTATTATGGCCTAGGCCAACAAGGCACGGGCCTAGGGCGGCAGATTGGAGGGGGCGGCACTTTCTGCAGGCTCTGTGGGGAACGGCAGATTAGGGGGCTTAAATTATGCAACAGTAGGGGAAAACCTTGAGCCGGGGTTGCTGGGAGGCACAGCGGCACTCACATCAAGTGTGTGTCTGTCACTTTATTATTGCCTCGGTCCTCCTGAGCCCTACATGTCCCGAGGCCATCTACCTCTGCTCCCTCCCTCAAGGTAGGACCTACTGCTGCAGTTCCTACCCGGAAAAGCAACAGTGGAGCACAATAGCGCTTCTTTGGAGTCTGAAGTGGACAACCAGCGCTATATGAAGATGCCGCCTTCAAGTGTCACTCTGCTCTCTCCCTCAATTAGGACCTGCAGCTCTAGACTAGTTCCACTTCCTATCCGGAGTCTGAGTGCTTATCTGGTTCTGGAAGCAGCACGCTGGGAAGAGGGGGAGGTGTTAACAGATCCACCATGTGAGCTCAGCTGCACCTATAATGTTAGTGTGCGAGTGAGGGAATCTGCATTATATGTTTAGTAACTTTAGTTATAACAGGTAGCTTAAAATAATTTATTTTAATGTTTTCAGAAGCCAATATGCTGAATATTTTGTTTTATTTAACTGCAAAAGTTATTGCACAAAAGATTGCTTTTCAATTTTATATTATTTATCTGTGCAGTATTGCTTAAGTCTTATTATTATCTCACTTAGTTATAATTAGTATGCATGAAGAGTAAGATAATAATAATAATGACATAAGCAATACTTAACAGATAAATAATATATAAATGAAAAACAATCTTTTGTGCAATATCTTTTTTTGCAGTTTAATAAAACGTTACTGTTACTCTGTCTGTATGTGACTGAGAGCCCCTCCCTCCTGCTGAAGAGAGCAGTCTGCATGCAGCCCGGTGGTGGTGGTGGTGGTGGGGGGGGAAGCAGCTCCTAATAGAGAACGATTTCCTGCTGCTGTCAGTGCTTTGTGTTTGCCCTCATTATTCACAGCCAAGCTCTGGCTCCTCTGTACCAGGATCCTGCACTGCAAGGATGAAAAGGAGGGAAAAGCCAGGAAGACAGCGTGTTCCCTTCCCCTGGAGGTGAGAGCTAGGCTTGCTGAGCTGACATTGTGAAGGTAAACAATCCAGAAGACTTCACAATTTATTAGTGTGTTAGATTTTTTTTATAGGCTTGATATCCATTCAATTATTATTCCAATGTGCTTGTTTTAGTTGGGAAGAGGAGGGAGGATCATTCAGATGTTTATTGTGAAAGGAGGGGGATCCTTACAGCAGTACAGCTATATGGAGGGGGAAGTAACATTTGCACAGACTGAGGAATGTTGTGCCTTGTTCCATTTTACCCCTTTTATTATATATATATATATATATATATATATATATATATATATATATATATATATATATATATATATATATATATATATATATATATATATATATATAATATGCTTGCAATATTTTTTAAATTTGATTTCTATATGCTTTTCCCTATTACTCATCCCTCCAGATAAAGGGACACTTTACTCTGTAATATTCTGTCATTCATGTAAAAGACTAATAGCTTAAAAAGTTGATTTCCCCCCAAAACATTTACTTTAGAAATGGCAAAAAAAAAAGTAATGTTTCACCATGACAAAAAAAAATATAGCTAAAAAAAGCCTAAAACCTGGGGGGTAGGAGGGGTGGAGGGGGCAGCAGACTGTTGAGTGCCTAGGGCAGCACAAAACCTAAATACACCACTGCTCTACGCTCCTTTTTTGGAGCCTAACGCAGCCATTCTGTTGACTCTCAATACAAGAGTTATTTTAAAGGTGCGGCCAGAAAAAAGCCAGCGTTAGCTACGCGGGTCGTTACCGACAAAACTCTAAATCTAGCCGAGTGTTTGCTAGTAATGTGATACTCCTGGAAAGCAGTAAAGGCTGGATAAGATGCAGGCCCTCTGGAACAGGAAATGTGCAACATTAATCAAGCAAGGATGTGAGGTAGGAGGGAGTTTATATAAGGTAGAAGTGCTTGTCTCCTCTTAAAGAGACAGTGCTCATAACACTAGCGTTGCCATATTGCTGCTTTAAAGGGACACTAAACCCAATTTTTTCTTTTGTGATTCAGATAGAGCATTCAATTATAAGCAACTTTCTAATTTACTCCTATTATCAATCTGTCTTCTTTCTCTTGCTATTTTTATTTGAAAAACAAGGCATCTAAGCTATTTTTTGGTCCAGAACCTGGACTCCACTTGTTTATTGGTCGGTTAAATTAATCCACCAATCAGCAAGAACAACCCAGGTTGTTCACCAAAAATGGGCCGGCATCTAAACTTAAATTCTTTCTTTTCAAATAAAGATACCAAGAGAATGTAGAAAATTTGATAATAGGAGTAAATTAGAAAGTTGCTTAAAATTGCATGCTCTATCTGAATCACGAAAGAATTTTTTTTGGGTTCAGTGTCCCTTTAGGGGGGACATGTATGAAAAATACATATGTCAGAGTTTTTATAATAGAAAATTAATCAAACATTTATTTAAACAGCCCGTGACATTTGTATTTTTCATACGTGTCCCCCTTAAAGCGGCAATATGGCACCGCTAACATGGGGGCACCACACACACACAAATAAAATGGTAGGCGCATAGAATCATTAACACTTGAGTTCACTTATGGAGTAGATCATTAGAATAAAAGGAAGAAAAGGCCCCTTATGGTGCAGTAAGAACCAAACACAAAATAGTTATCTCACACACAGGGAGAACCTCTGTTGGAGCAGGATGGGGCCTCTCAGTGGATAACTAACTATTTCACATGCTGTACACTCCTAAAGCTGCATGAAACCCAACATTTCCTTTCATGATTCAGACAGAACAATTCTCCAGTTTAATTCTATTATTAATTTGCTACATTTTCTTGGTATCCTTTATTAAAGGAGCAGCAATTCACTACTGTGGACTATCTGAACACATAGATTAGCCAATGATAAATGGTATATATGTGCAGCTACCAATCAGCAGCTAGCTGCCAGCTCATCAGACTACCAAGGTATGCTTTTCAACAACGGATACCAAGAGAACAAATCAAATTAAATAATAGAAGTAAATTTGAAAGTTGTTTAAAATTGCATTCTCTGTCTGTATTATGAAAAAAAATGTTTGGGTTTCATGTCCCTTTAAGGACATTAAACGTAAAAAATAAAGTTACATTATTCTGCACCATGTGTAGAGTTATGTAACATTATCCTAGCAATACCTCTAAGAACAAAAGCGATTAAGAAATGTAACCCCCCAAAAGGCATAATTACCTTCCGTTCCTAGCCAGCCTCATCTGATATTTTTTTCTTCTCAGAAGTGCCTCCGGGTGTGCTGTGTAATCACAGTGCACCCGATTGTGGCATTGAACTAAATGTAGCGAGCTGCCGGCTTTACTCAGCATGGAGCGCACTACATTTAGAACAATCTGCCGCTCCGGACACCGCCGCCACCTACATTATACTTATTAACCCCTAATCTGCTGCCCCCAACATCGCTGATGCTTACATTATATTTATTAACCCCTAACCGCCCCCAATGTCGCCGCCACCTACCTACACTTATTAACCCCTAATCTGATGCCCCCAACGTCGCCGCCACTATATTAATGTTCTTAACCCCCAAACCTAAGTCTAACCCTAACCCCCCTAACTTAAATATAATTACAATAAATCTAAATAAAATTACTATCATTAACTAAATTATTCCTATTTAAAACTAAATACTTACCTATAAAATAAACCCTAAGCTAGCTACAATAAAACTAATAGATACATTGTATCTAGTTTAGGATTTATTTTTATTTTACAGGCAACTTTGTATTTATTTTAACTAGGTAGAATAGTTATTAAATAGTTATTAACTATTTAATAGCTACCTAGTTAAAATAAAGTCAAATTTACCTGTAAAATAAAACCTAACCTAAGTTACAATTACACCTAACACTACACTATAATTAAATTAATTCCCTAAACTAAATACAATTAAATACAATTATCTACGAAAACAAACAAACACTAAATTACAGAAAATAATAAAATAATTACAAGTTTTTTTAAACTAATTATACCTAATCTAATCCCCCTAATAAAATACCCCCCCCCAAAAAAATAATAAAAAGCCCTACCCTATACTAAATTACAAATAGCCCTTAAAAGTAATCAGCTCTTTTACCTGTAAAAAAAAGTACAATACCCCCCCAACTTTAAAACCCACCACCCACATACCCAACCTCTACTCTTACCCTACTCAGCCAATAGAATGCCAGCTCAATCCTACTGGCTGATTGGATCAGCCAATAGGATTGAACTTCAAACCTATTGGCTGATTGCATCAGCCAATAGGATTTTTTTCTACCTTAATTCCGATTGGCTGATAGAATTCTATCAGCCAATCGGAATTGAAGGGACGCCATCTTGGATGACGTAATTTAAAGGAACCTTCATTATTCAATTGGACGTCATTTGAAGAGGATGCTCCGCGTTGGATGTTTTGAAGATGGAGCCGCTCCGCGCCGGATGGATGAAGATAGAAGATGCCGTCTGGATGAAGACTTCTGCCCGTCTAGAGGACCTCTTCTTCCCGGCTTGGATGAAGACTTCTGCCCGTCTGGAGGACCACTTTGCCCGGCTTCGTTGAGGACTTCGGCCCGGTTGGGTGAAGACTTCTCAAGGTAGGGTGATTTTCAAGAAGTTAATGTTAGGTTTTATTAAGGGGGTATTGGGTGGGTTTTAGAGTAGGGTTGGGTGTGTGGGTGGTGGGTTTTAATGTTGGGGGGGTATTGTACATTTTTTTCAGATAAAAGAGCTGATTACTTTGGGGCAATGCCCCGCAAAAGGCCATTTTAAGGGCTATATGTAATTTAGTGTAGGGTAGGGCTTTTTTATTTTGGGGGGCTTTTTAATTTTGTTAGGGGATTAGAGTAGGTGTAATTAGTTTAAAATTCTTGTAATTATTTTATTATTTTCTGTAATTTAGTGTTTTTTTTTCCGTACTTTAGATAATTTTTTAAAATTGTAATTAATTGTATTTAGTTTAGGTAATTAATTTAATTATAGTGTAGTGTTAGGTGTAATTGTAACATAGGTTAGGTTTTATTTTACAAGTAAATTTTTATTTTAGCTAGGTAGTTATTAAATAGTTAATAACTATTGTACCTAGTTAAAATAAATACAAAGTTGCCTGTGAAATAAAAATAAAACCTAAGATAGATACAATGTAACTATTAGTTATATTGTAGCTAGCTTAGGGTTTATTTTATAGGTAAGTATTTAGTTTTAAATAGGAATAATTAAGTTAATGATAGTAATTTTATTTAGATTTATTAAAATTATATTTAAGTTAGGGGGTGTTAGGTTTAGGGTTAGACTTAGGTTTAGGGGTTAATAACTTTATTATAGTGGCGGTGACATTGGGGGCGGCAGATTAGGGGTTAATAAATGTAGGTAGGTGTCAGCGATGTTAGGGCAGGCAGATTAGGGGTTAATAATATTTAACTTGTGTGTGCGATGCGGGAGTGCGGCGGTTTAGGGGTAATATATATATTCTAGTGGCGGCGATGTCCGGTACGGAAGATTAGGGGTTAACAAAAATTATTTTAGTGTTTGCGATGTGGGGGGACCTCGGTTTAGGGGTTAATAGGTAGTTTATGGGTGTTAGTGTACTTTTAAGCACTTTAGTTAAGAGTTTTATGCTATGGCGTTGTAGTGTAAAATTCTTAACTACTGACTTTTAAATGCGGTACCAGTCTTGACAGGAGAGGGTCTACCACTTACTTTTGGTTAGATTCGTAATACTGGCACTATGCAAGTCCCATTGAAAATATAGGATACGCAATTGACGTAAGTGGATTTGCGGTATTTCTGAGTCTGCCCAAAAAAGTGAGCGGCGAGCCTGTCATTTCAAGACTCGTAATACCAGCGGGCGTTAAAAAGCAGCGTTGGGACCTCTCAACACTGCTTTTTAACCCTAACGCACAACTCGTAATCTAGCCAATTGTTAGGTAGGAAAGGATAACTTATTATGAAGCTTAGATTGAAGCAAATTTTTAAGTTTATTTTATTAATGTTTTTGTTTTTTTTTTGTTTTTTTTTGTGTCCCTCCCTTTTGTCGGCAAATGGCCAGTATTTTGGTTATTGGACTGGTTTACACAAAATTTAAATGACGAATAATGTTTAAACATTGTCTCATGGAATGTGGGTGGGATTTTATTGACAATTAAAAGGAAAACAATTCTTAAACAGTTGAAAAATATGAAGGCTGATATTGCCTGCTTACAAGAAATCAGACTCTCAGAAGTTGAACTTAAATAACTGAAATGTCAATGGGTGGGCGAGGTTTGTGCTACACCTTGCATTGCTAGGAAAAGAGGGGTAGCATTATTGTTTCGTAAACACCTGAACTATAAAATTTTAAGAAATATTTTAGATATCAATGCCAGATATGTTATAGTTAGGATAGAAATGTTTGGTATAATCTGGACAATATGTAATGTCTATAGGCCTAATAATCTAGATCCCGAATTTTGGGCAAATTTGCAGGCGGTGCTGATAGATTTCAATGATACGCAATTAATTATTGCCGGTGATTATAATATGACTTCTAAGTTCCCTATTGATAGGCAATGTACATCAGGCAGGAATATAGATTATAGATTAAAGAAAGAGAGTAAACTGTTACAAGCTTTTAAAGTTAAATGACATTTGGAGATCTCAGAATCCAGATGAAAAGAGATATATATGTCTATCAAAATCCCATAATTCACTCTCAAGAATTGACTTAATTCTAATCTCCGATCTCTTGCTGAATACAGATTTAAAAGCAGAGGTAAAAGATTTTACAATTTCAGATCATGTACCCATATGTACCCATATTGTTAAGGTTAGCTAATTTAACCATTGGTGAGTTTAATAGAAAGGGCAATTTTTATTTTCCTAATTACAGAATTTCAGAATCAAAGCTTTGTCTCATGGGTTAGATGGAAATGGAATGAGTTTAGTAATATTAATCATGAGTATCCAAATAAAATTGAAATTTTTTGGGAGACAGCAAAAGCGGTATTAAGAGGGGAGATAATAAGCTATATGGTCAGATGGAAGAAAAAAAGGAAAGCTAGGGAAATACAGCTTGCAAGACAATTAAATAATCCCTATAACAAATTGTTACAAAATTCATCTAAAATCAATTGGGACAAATACTGTATGTGGAAAGTAAACAAATCAGGGATTCATTCTTATTGCAAGATGTACATAATGAAGATATTAAGTTTAAGGCAAAATTTATGAAATATGGCAACAAATCAGGAAGTTTCCTAGCTAAAGTGGTTAAAGCCAATAAGAAATCGAATTTTATAAAGATATTAAGAGTAGGGGTAAAGTGTTGTGATAAATCCACTGAGATTATTGATCAGTTTCATAAATTATTTCAACAGTTATACAGTACTAAAACAATTGATTTGCAAAAAAAATAATTTAGTTTTGGAGTAATTTAGAGTATCCAATATTGTCAAGTGTAAAGTTAGAAGAAATTAACAGACCTATCTCAGATGAAGAGATAGAAGTTGCGATTAATAAAACTAACTTAAATAAAGCCCGGGGCCCGGACAAACTTCCGGCTGAATATTATAAAATGTTAAACAAAGATATTAGGCCCAACCTTACACAATCTATTTAATCATTATTTCCTAAGTAAGGGTAAATTGCCAAAGAATTTTTCAAAAGCTATAACAATCTTAATCCATAAAAAGGGGAAAGACCCTGAGCAATTGGACGCATATAGACCAATTTCACTCCTAAACCTAGACTACAAGATACTAGCATCAATAATAGCAGATAGATTAAAAGGAGTATTAGGAGACTTAATCCACATGGATCAAATTGGGTTTATGAATAACAGATGTTCTCTGACAAACATTAGGAAAGCATGTATTATATTAGATTATTTTTGGAATAAGAAAACTAGCGCAGAGGACACAGCAATGATTACAATAGATGCAGAAAAAGCCTTCGATGCGGTAGAATGTGACCATTTATTCTTCTCTCTATAAAAATGTGGTTTCTTTGGTAATATCACAAACTTTATTAAAGCAATTTATAGTAACCCAATTTTGATTATAACAGTCAATGGCTTAGAATCACCTGAAGTAATATTGGAAAGGGGGACTAGGCAGGGATGCCCGCTCTCTCCTCTGCTTTTTAATATAGCCATTGAGCCACTAGCAATTAAAATATGCCAAATGATTGAGGGGGTAATTTGTAAATCTATTGAAGAAAAAATAATGTTATATGCAGATGATGTATTAATTTGTATTAGACACTCAAGCAAAAATATTCTGATTCTAATGGAAATTATTCAAAATTTTAGCCTTTTTTCAGGTTATAAAGTTAACACACAGAAATCTGAATTATTATGGTTAAAAAAAACACAAGACTCCATCACGCTAAGCCCATTTAAAGTAGTAGATAAAATTCTCTATCTTGGTATTTGGTTAAGCAGGAACCCATCAGAATGGTATGCTGATAATTTTAAAGCAGTCTTTCAAAAAATAGGTGACCATATAAGAATATGGAAACATCTCCCAATTGCATTAACAGGAAAAATCAATCTAGTAAAGATGATATTATTTCCTAAAATACTTTATGTTATGCAAAATCTACCTTTCTTAATTAAGAAGAAAGACATCTTGGTATTTAAACAAAATATGATAGAATTATTATGGGGTAAGAAGAGAAAGAAATATTCGATAAAAAAACTATGTCAAGCTAAAAAATTTGGTGGATTTGCGTTACCGGATCTTGAGAAATATAATGTGGCATGTCTAATAAAAGTTGCAGTTGAATGGCTGGTCGATGTGGAATATATTGCACCTAGGAATTTAGAAAATGCAATAGTAAAACCGTATGATTTAAAAGCACTCTTACATATAGATAGGAAGTCTATGCCCATAGAAATTAAAAAAATTTATTCATTTTATGGGGTTATACAGGCATGGCAGAAATGTTGTAAGATAGTTGGACTGAATCATTATGTCTCAAATTATAGTACAATTATTGGTTCACCTGATTTTACTGAAGCTTTGAGTTCGGAAGTTTTTGATAGATGGAGAAGGAAAGGGATGATCTTTATTAGACAAATCTTTGACGCTAATTTTAGTATTAATTCATTTGAGGACCTTAGTAATGAATTTGACCTCTGTAGAAAGGATTTTTTGCTTATCTCCAATTGAGGAGCTTTGCGAATAAATTACGACAGGTGAATGGTGACGATTGGAGTTGGTCCTTAATTGGGGATAATTTAAATAGATATGCAACAGGCAACTACTCAATCAAGATATGGTATGATCTATTAATAGAGAAAAAAGGCAGAGAGAATATAAATTATATAGTAGACAAATGGCATGATAAGGGTTTCAATGCTATTAATGCTGAAAGAATACACAGTATAGTATAGCTTGAATAGAGACCATAACCAAATATAGTTATTTTAGAGAAGCACATTTAAATATAGTACTGTACATCAAATTTATCTTATTCCAGCTGCTTTATCGAAATGGAGTAAAAAAGTAGTGGATAAATGTGTGAAATGTAGTGGTGCTAGGGCAGATGTACTTCATTATTTCTGGATGTGTCCGCAGGTAGCCCAATTTTGGAATAAAGTAAGCTATATGATATCTAAGATCATAAAAAAGGATATTAAAATTGAACCAGAATTTTTATTTTTTTTACTGTCAAAATAAGTGAAATATAAAGAGGGTTTGTTTATTGATTTTGCAATTAAAATAGCTATGTATCTTCTATTGAAAAACTGGATTTCAAAAAGGAAACCCTCAATAAGTGAATTTACAAATTAATTAATGAAGTACATGATCCTGGAACGATGCGCCATTGACCATAGACATAGTAATGAGATTTAATTTTTCTTCAAAAAATTGGGTATTTTTATCAAATCCTATCCTATTGAAACACAAAAAAGTCTAATTTACCCACTCCGAGCTACAACTTATGTAATGAACGCAATAATTAGGGGAGATCTACCACTTGTCTATTAAAAAGACGAATATTATAAGGACGGGGGAATGGAGTTGTCCAATATGGATTATAGAACTTGAAATGACAGCGTATGTGGGTTAAGTGGAGGAAAAAATAGCTTGGCCATTTTCCCCCCTCTACCCTTTTTTTTGTTTTTTTTGTTATTTTTGTTTTGTTTTTCTGTTTTTGTTATGTTACATTGGGGTTATGTATTACACGTTGTTATACAAGGGAAAATAAAAAACCTTCAAAGGACTAGATCGAATCATGTAGCTAAGAATTGAGCCAATAGCATGAGACTTAATACTATAAATATGTGTTATGTGATTTATTTACCTTTAAGGCTGTAAATAAAGTATTTAAAAAAAAAATACTTCCTGTGACCAGTCTATCCTTATTAAGAGCTTGTCTTGTCATGTCTGTAACCTGTCTATCCTGGCAAAGAGCATGTCGTATCCCTTCTGCGACCAGTCCATCCTGACAAAGAGTCTGTCCTGTTCTACCTGTGATAAGTCAATTCTGACTACAGTGTGTTTAAGGAGATGTGAGACTGTTTATTTAGTTATAGGCCCGGACGAATAGTTGTGCATAGGCATAAATAGCAATTTTAAGTACAAACCCACCCTCTTAGCACAATCTTTTTAGAACAAAGAAAATGTGGTAACAATGTTATTAAGATGTAACCTTTATTATAACTATTAAAATGACAGCAAAAAGTGAGAAACAGATACACTGTTTGCTGCCCAACAAAATTAAAAACACTGCAGTATTGGTGCTAATTATGAGACTTGTTTTAACTATAGTATAGAGTAAAGGTATATACCAATGAAATAATGCTGTATAGAGGAAAATGTATTTGGAAATTCCCTCAATGGCGGTTTTGGTTTACACTGAAACTCGGTTGTATGTATTGGAGAAATAGAGGACAGCTACATATACCTGAACCCTGTTTCACCTATTGTACAGACTACTAACAAATGTCAGTTATTAAAAATAATGAAAAATAATGATTTAACCTGCTTATAGGCTGTAGTTGATAAATAAATACTCAAATAGTGCAGCAGGAATCAATATCTTGTATTTTAGACAAATATAAAAAAGCATTGGTACTGTCCACAAGTATGTAAATACTTGTGGACAGTACCAATACCCTTATATACTATCCTCACACCGTACATTTTTATATTGGTCTAAAATAAAAGATATTGATTCCTGCTGCACTATTTGAGTATTTATTTATAAACTACAGCCTATAAACAGGTTAAATAATTATTTTCATTATTTTTGATAACTGGCATTTGTTAGTAGTCTGTACAATAGGTGAAACAAGGTTCAGGTATATTTATCTGTCCTCTATTTCGCCAATACATACAACCGAGTATCAGTGTAAACCAAAACCACCATTGAGGGAATTTGTACTGCTCTAGGGGTGGGTTTATACTCAATGAGATGTGAGACTGGACTGCAACTCAGACTCAGAAATGATGATAAAGTATAAATATTGTATTTAAAAAATAAGGTATAAACAATAGTGCTATAAAAACCAACCTTTTTCTAATATGGACAATAACTCACTACAATACTTACTGGAATCAGAACTGAGATGGACATACCTGTCCTTTCCCTGACCTGTCCATCCTGACCTAGAGTCTGCCCTACACTGACTAGGACCAGTAAATGCTGAGACAATAGCTTTTCCTGTCTTGCCTGTCATCAGTCATTTTTTGAAAATGTTTTGGTCCTGTCCTGTCTTTCACTTATTCATCATTAATAAGAGCTTTTGCTGTCCTGTTGGTGACCAGGACATCCTAAGAGCTTTTTCTGTCTTTTCTGTGATCCATTCATCCTCACTAAGAGCTTCAGTTTTTGTTAAGTCAAGTTCCTCTTCCAAGATTCATTACAAATTATGAGATTGCCAAATTATTTGTATACGAGATTGCTTAGTCCTGTTCTACTTCCAAGGTTCTGATTACAAGGTTGCAAATCCTGTAGTTGTTTATCTGGTCCATTTCCATATATGATATTGACTTTATCTTTGGTTCATTCAAATTAATGCCTTTCCATTTGTTTCCGTACATACATATGCCAGTAATAGCAGACCAGAATACATACCATTACAATTATAAAACACAGTCAATATTACCTTTATTATATAACAGATGTATTTAATATAACAAAAGATCCATGCTTTAATGTTTTCTTAATATATGAGGATAGAGTATTACATGTAAACAGCACATTTTATCATTGATAGTATTATCCTTTATTTAAGTTTTTTAAATAAACTTTTGATGGCTCTTAAAACATCTTTATTTCTTAAGCTATATACTAGGGGATTTACCATGGGAACCACTCCAATGTAAAGCATGGATAGCAGTTTTTCTATTTCCATTGAGTTTTTGGATTTGGTTTTCAAGTTTAATATCAAAGATGTTCCATAGAAAAGTATAACAACTGTGAGATGGGAAGAACAGCTGGAGAAGGTCTTGCTTCTTCCCTTTGATGATTTGATTTTTAAAATGGTAGATATGATAAAAATATAGGAGATCAGTATAAGAAAAAATGGAGACCAACCTAGTACTATGGCTTCAACAAAAATAAATATGATCATATATGTAATGTCACTGCAGGAGAGCTTCAGGATTATTGTTACATCACAAAAGAAATGGTTGATTTGGTTATCACAGAATGATAAATTAGATACCAATAAAGAGAAAATGATTGCATTTAGGAAACCGAAACACCAAGAAACAGCGATTAGTAGGGCACACAACTTTCTGTTCATGATGAGAGCATAGTGCAAAGGGGAACAAATAGCGAGATAGCGGTCGTAAGCCATGAAGGTCAGCAGAAAAAACTCGGTATCAATACAACATACAAACAGAAATATCTGTGCAATACAACCTAAAAAAGAAATATTGGTTTTACCTAAGATGGTGATGTCCAACAGCTTTGGCAAAAGCGTAGAGACGTACAGACAATCCTGAACAGCCAGATTACACAGAAAGACATACATAGGCGTGTGCAGGTGGGACACCAGACATACAAGTGTGACAATAAGCAGGTTTCCCAGTACAGACATTAGATACATGAGTAAAATCCCAATGAAAACCAAAAGCTGCTCTTTTTCAGAGATCAAAAATGCCTTTAGATGGAACTCTCTTGTTGATGTAATGTTCTTTATAGTTTCACTAGGAATGTTTCCTTGGGAAGGAAAATATATTGAAAAATAATATTTTTTTCACATTGCTATAGTAGAAAGTCATATATCTGTCATGCAAAGAAAAACTCTATAAAGATACAATTATATATATATATATATATATATACAAAACATGGACAGGTCTGGGTGCAAGAACCATAGGGAAAATTACAAAACAAATTAATACAACACACAGAGAAAACCCAGCACTCACTTACAAGCTCTCAGCTAAGATTTAAAAGCAAAAATGGAAAGGTTAGTTACCGCATCTGGCCAAATGGGACAAGCTCAGGTACCACGTCAAGGTCCTTTCCAATACCTGAGACCCTAAAACAGCCACACAATGCAAGCTTTCAAATCCAAACAAACTGAAAACAAGGGAAGGGTGCACAGGAATATGTAATCACCCTAGATATATACAAAACACGGAAGTGAACTGCACTCTCATACCGTACCGGGTACATATCCCATGACCCTGCAACATGCTCAGGCCTGGGTGCCACTGGCACTCACAGGAAGCTGTGCTGTCCCCAGAGCCACAGGCAGTTAACCCCAGATGAGGTACCTGGGCTTGTCCAGGTCTGGGTGCAAGAACCATAGGGAAAA
This sequence comes from Bombina bombina, assembly GCF_027579735.1. Lineage (NCBI taxonomy): Eukaryota > Metazoa > Chordata > Amphibia > Anura > Bombinatoridae > Bombina > Bombina bombina. The sequence goes on from NW_026512325.1 coordinate 59,102, forward strand.
TTACTAAACAAATTAATGCAACACACAGAGAAAACCCAGCACTCAAAAGCTCTCAGCTAAGATTTAAAAGCAAAAATGGAAAGGTTAGTTACCGCATCTGGCCAAATGGGACAAGCCCAGGTACCTCATCTGGGGTTAACTGCCTGTGGCTCTGGGGACAGCACAGCTTCCTGTGAGTGCCAGTGGCACCCAGGCCTGAGCATGTTGCAGGGTCATGGGATATGTACCCGGTACGGTATGAGAGTGCAGTTCACTTCCGTGTTTTGTATATGTCTAGGGTGATTACATATTCCTGTGCACCCTTCCCTTGTTTTCAGTTTGTTTGGATTTGAAAGCTTGCATTGTGTGGCTGTTTTAGGGTCTCAGGTATTGGAAAGGACCTTGACGTGGTACCTGAGCTTGTCCCATTTGGCCAGATGCGGTAACTAACCTTTCCATTTTTGCTTTTAAATCTTAGCTGAGAGCTTTTGAGTGCTGGGTTTTCTCTGTGTGTTGTATTAATTTGTTTAGTAATTTTCCCTATGGTTCTTGCACCCAGACCTGTCTGGGGTTAACTGCCTGTGGCTCTGGGGACAGCACAGCTTCCTGTGAGTGCCAGTGGCACCCAGGGCTGAGCATGTTGCAGGGTCATGGGATGTGTACCCGGTCGGGTATGAGAGTGCAGTTCCCTTCCGTGTTTTGTATTTGTCTAGGGTGATTACATAAGCCTGTGCACCCTTCCCTTGTTCCCAGTTTGTTTGGATTTGAAAGCTTGCATTGTGTGGCTGTTTTAGGGTCCCAGGTATTGGAAAGGACCTTGACGTGGTACCTGGGCTTGTCCCATTTGGCCAGATGCAGTAACTAACCTTTCCATTTTTGCTTTTAAATCTTAGCTGAGAGCTTGTAAGTGAGTGCTGGGTTTTCTCTGTGTGTTATATATATATATATATATATATATATACACACACACATATATACATTATTATTATAGGGCTGGGTACAAATATAGGGGTATACAATTACAAGGATTTGTGATAAAATACAAAACAAAACAGACTGAACAAATCTAGTACAGGAAGAAGAGGGCCCAGCTATGAGGAGCTTACAGTCTACAGGTTGACTTACCATCTCTCCTCTGATGAAAAACAGAGGAGAGATGGTAAGGTAGGGTTTCAAGGAGCTTCTGTATCTAAACAAGGTTGGATACAGTCTTATGGAGCAGGGTAGAGAGTTCCAGGTGATAGGAGCAGCGTGTGAAAAGTCTTGAAGAGATAGATGAAGAGATAGTAGGAGTGGAGAAATTTAGGTCAGAGGTTTATTGAAGAGGACAATAAATAGAAAGATAAATCAATAGATGATAGAGATAGACACACAGACAGATATATTAATAGGGAGATTGATGATAGATAGATATAGATAGATCAATATAGATAGATAGATAAATAGATAAATAGCTAAGTAGATAATAGATTGATGATAGAAATATAGATAGATAGAGATAGACACACAGACAGATATATTAATAGAGAGATTGATGATAGATAGATATAGATAGATCAATATAGATAGATAGATAAATAGATAAATAGCTAAGTAGATAATAGATTGATGATAGAAATATAGATATATGATCGATACATAGATTATAGATAGATAGATGATAGATAGATAGATAGAGAGATATAAATAGATAGATGATAGATAGGTAGATGATAGATAGATAGATATAGATAGATAGGTAGATGATTGATGATAGATAGCTAGATGATAGATAGATAGATAGATAGATAGATAGATAGAGATAGATGGGCAGATATATTTATTTTTGGATGAAAGGGATTGTTAATTTTTTTTATTGTTATATTGAAACAGGAAATATATTTTTCTGCACTGGTCTGTGGTATAGAAGGTCACTGCAGGTAGTGACACAGCCAACAAGCATAAGAACAATTCATTTTCTATGACAAAAACAACAAAACAAACTAAAGCTAGATCACGAGTGGCGCCTTAACAGTTATGCGCGAGCGATATCGGGTTTAGAAAATGTGCCCTATCTGGTTTGTTAAAATCTATCATTGGATTATTATCAGCTTGTTACAGACAGATAAACCATTTTGAAACAATTACCATCAGCCATTTTCATTGTATATCAGAACTGAGTGCTTAGCACCGTAAAAAAACGTAATATTAGGGATGTGCATTTGTTTGCGTGCAAGTGATATTGGGTTTTCGCATTAATTTGAGTGCAGGTTAAATTGCACTTGTGTTGAAAATAAATACGATCGCCTGAGTGCAATTAAAGTTAATGAAATGTCATATATATATATATATATATATATATATATATATATATATATATATATATATTCAACAGAGGTATGTGCGCAACAATGCACAGGTACACAAAAATGGCAAGGTGATGGAAAATGAAACTTTATATAAGGAGTAGGAGTTTCGTCCCTCCACGCCAAAAAACCCCACCGTCATACCCAGTGGTTTCTCGAAACCCACAGGTACGTATAGACAGTAGTATAGATAAGAAAATAGAATGAACTCCAATAAAGAGGTGCAATCAATATTTGCATAAGAATACCATGCACAGCCTTAATGTAAGAATGAAAAAGTAAAACATTTATTGGTATGCATTTAAAAGGACAACTCACAGAGTAGCGGTAAAGCTTATGACGTCATCTGAAGCATTTTGCACGAATCTCACGCTTTCTTAAAGATAGATTGGGACAGGTGTTCCCTACTTAAAGTAGCCACAACAGTCTGTCTCCAATCGTGACGTATATTCTTTAGGGTGTAAGTGCAATCCAGACTGCCCTTTCTGAGTTTATAGATGTAGATTAACTATTTTGTCTCGTCTGGTGTGCAAAAACGTCAGAAAGATTTCAGAAACACAATACAAAGAACATACCTCAAGGGGCACCAACATAGTGTAATATGTAAAAGGAAAAGTGAAATAAGACTTTGTAAAATATACTACTCACAAGGAGAGTTGCACCTTAAGCCAATAAGGTGCTAACAGGCAGGCTGACCTTCAAACCAGCAGTCAGTATGCTGTGGGTCTCGACCGTGAGACCCGTGGAATATGGATGAGAGCGTCCAAGGTAACAGCATGGATCCTCATGAACAAACAACCAGGTGTGTGCTCCGGAGGCTGATGAAACGGTCCTGTGCTGACCGAGAAACACGTTGCAAAATCAAGAAAACCCTGTTTTAAACCACGACCCGGTTTTACGTGGTAGTTTTATTCCATTTTCTGTTTGGGACTTTCTCCAAAGAATAAGAACCTTGTTTGCTGACATAGCAAGCTTTCCATACACAGACCGCTGTCCGAGATCAGCCTTTGGGAGATTACTCCAGCCTCCGGAGCACACACCTGGTTGTTTGTTCGTTTGTCCATGCTGTTACCTTTGAAGCTCTCATCCATATTCCACGGGTCTCACGGTCGAGACCCACAGCATACTGACTGCTGGTTTGAAGGTCAGCCTGCCTGTTAGCACCTTATTGGCTTAAGGTGCAACTCTTCTTGTGAATAGTATATTTTACACAGTCTTATTTCAATTTTCCTTTTATATATTACACTATGTTGGTGCCCCTTGTTTTTTCTTTATCCTAGACACTAAACCCATCACATCGTGGATACAAGTGGAGCTTGCCGAGCACTCAAGCACTTTCAACACATTTTGTGATTTCATTTGGATGATTTGATTTAAACATTTTCGGGTTTGCAATGAACTTTCTTTTTTGAATCAAATTATAATTTTGTGTTACACATTCTCAATTTAACTTTTTTGGGGTAGTTTTTACTCACAAGAGTTAGAATTTATTACTAACTTTACACACTCTTATTCCTCTGAGAATCCCCCATCACCCACTGTATGAATTTTATTAATTTGTTTAATTAATCTGTTGGTTTATCACTATATATATTAATCTTTGACATTTTAATCACATATCAAATACGCCATAGCGAAAGTTTACAAGCGTGAACTTACAACTTTTAAGAGTTCTTCAGTCCAAGAGTGTCTATCATCTAGCTCACCCATTGTTCAAGAAAGCTCAATATACTCAATATATATATTTTTTTAGCTATTTCATTGTTTTAGTACGCGCATCCTCTTAGTTTTTCCTTCGGGAATCACTTTTTTACTAATTGTTTGTTAACTTGTTTATGTGCACTGGAAAAACAAAAAACATAAAAGTCTTGTAATACATACAAATAATCGAATATATATATTTTGTCACCCAATATAGTAGTCAGTTTGGAGAAATCCAGAACATTATAAAAAACAATCTTGGCATCCTATCACTAGACACCCAATGTAAACAAATTTTAAAGGAATGTATACAATTTGTCTCAAGAAAACCACCCACTATTGGGAGTAAAGTCATCAAATATGTATACAATAATGAAACTATATGCAGTGAAAACTGGCTAACAAGAAAGGGATTCTTTAGATGTGGAAGGCATTGTAATGCATCATTGGTTCTGAGGCTAACTCAACATCAACAAATTTTTCCCACCGTATCAAATACAGGTTGGACTGTTGTTCACAAGTCACAATATGTTGTGTACCTCATAACCTGTGGGGTATGTGGCAAACAGTACATAGGCTCCACCAGTCATAATCTGAAGGATAGTATTTGTGAACACCTCACCTCCATTGACAGGGATCCGCCAAAAAACCCTGTTGGCAAACACTTCTTCTATCACAAGGAAAAGAAAAAAAACACTTCTCTTTCAGGCTATTGATTTTTTTCCCAGCTTACAAGAGAGGGGGAGATAGATATAAACAACTCCTAGATAGAGAAGTTCAATGGATCTTCAAATTTGGAACAAAAGAACCCTATCGTATAAATTCCAGATGGGATATAGATCTATATCAGGTTCGTTAAACAACTCCCTCTTTTGTTTCCTATATATAGGAGTATAAAAATTAACAATTAAACTCATGCATTTTTAGGGTTTCTTGGGTTAAAATGACCTATAATTTTTTATGATTGATTAGAATGCGTTTTTGTGAGGGGCATTTGATGATTTGTTAATATGTAAGTGTCATGGGGGAAACCAGACTTGGAGTCCCTGCCCAATATCCCTATAGGGATATGGCTGCACCTCACTGATGAGGCCCAAAGAAGGCCGAACTTTTGTTTAGGGTTGCTATGTTCCTTGTTCAGTGGAGGATTGTTTGGTATTTCAGAGATGCACTGATCTGTATAGGCAGAGTCTCCTTCTGTAAAAGCACAGTTGGGCAAAAAGAGGCTGTGCCATTATTTGTTTTTCTAAAATAAAAAAAGGCTGTCCTAAGCGGCCAATTTGCAAGAGAACAAGCTATTGAGCTATTGTTTATTCCAGGTTGAGAGCTTCTACTTGTTGCTACTATGTATTTGATGGCTTAACATGGTCAGATGACATCCAACGTGACAAAAAAATGGTTTAATAAATGAGGTGAGATGCTATGGTTTTTAAATACTATAATAAAACAATCCATCTAAAAACTTAACTGAGACAACTGGAACCTAGTTACATAGTAATATAGGTTGAAAAAAGACTTAAGTCCATCAAATTCACACTTGAAGCAATTTACAATTATTCTGCAAAAGGAAAAAAATCCTTCTTGACTCTTAAGTATCAATCAGATTTCTCTTTGGATTAACAAGCTACTATATTGCCAATATTAATTGTTATATCCCAGTAAATGCTGATTTGCTGAAAAAGGCATCTAGTTTTTTTTTTTTAAATGCATCTATTGAATTTGCTACAAACACCTCATTAGACAGAGACTTCTATATCCGTATTGTTCTTACAATAACCTCTTACACTTCTGTAGGTGATATTTCTGTTCTTCAAGTCACAATGGATGACGTCTTGTTGTTTGTACAGTCATATTGATGAACAGCTCAGCTGATAATTGCTGGATCCACAGAAAGTGTCTATATAAAAAATATTGTGCACATTTTGATAATGGAAGTAAAGTAAAAAATATTTTTTTAATAAAATTGCATGCTCCATCCGAATCAGGAAAATGTACTTTTTACTTAAGGGTCCCTTTAACATCACTCAAGCACAATCATTAGGCCTTCTATTTTTGTGCTTATATTAAGTCTAAAGTTATTTTTTATTGCTCAATAGACTAGGGCTCAATAACATCTGCAAGTTGGATAGTGCTGGTGTAGTAAATCCCTTACATGATAGACTTCTATGGGGGCACGCAGTAGTTCTATGCTATACTATTAATAAAATATGGTTTATTTCAGGTCTCAAAAAGCACTTAATTTTCAATTGATTCCAAGCACTACTTCTTGAGTACATGGTACAGATGCTCTTCCAAGTCAATATCATAATCGGAAATGGACCAGGGAAGCAACTACAGGACTTTGCAACTTTGTAGTCAGAACCTTGGAAGTAGAACAGGACTAAGCAATCTCGTATACAAATAATTTGGCAATCTCATACGCCTAGATTACGAGTCTTACGTTAGCCTTAAAAAGCAGTGTTGAGAGGTCCCAACGCTGCTTTTTAACGCCCACTGGTATTACGAGTCTGGCAGGTACAGGTGTACCGCTCACTTTTTTCCGCGACTCGAGCATACCGCAAATCCACTTACGTAAATTGCGCATCCTATCTTTTCAATGGGATTTTCCTAACGCCGGTATTACGAGTCTTGGAAAAAGAGAGCGGTACAACCTCTCCTGTCAAGACTAATACCGCATTTAAAAGTCAGTAGTTAAGAGTTTTATGGGCTAACGCCGTAACATAAAACTCTTAACTAAAGTGCTAAAAAGTACACTAACACCCATAAACTACCTATTAACCCCTAAACAGAGGCCCCCCACATCGCAAACACTATATTAAAAATTTTAACCCCTAATCTGCCTAACCGGACATCGCCGCCACTTCAATAAATGTATTAACCCCTAAACCACTGCACTCCTGCCGTCCCTAACATCGCCAACACCTACCTACATTTATTAACCCCTAATCTGCCGACCCCAATGTCGCCGCCACTATATTAAATTTATTAACCCCAAAATCTAAGTCTAACCCTAACACCCCCCTAACTTAAATATTATTTAAATAAATCGAAATAAAATTGCTACAATGAAATAAATTATTCCTATTTAAAACTAAATACTTACCTATAAAATAAACTCTAAAATAGCTACAATATAACTAATAGTTACATTTGTATCTAGATTAGGGTTTATTTTTATTTTACAGGCAAGTTTGTATTTATTTTAACTAGGTACAATAGTTATTAAATAGTTATTAACTATTTAATAGCTACCTAGTTAAAACAAAGACAAATATACCTGTAAAATAAAACCTAACCTAAGTTACAATTACACCTAACACTACACTATAATTAAATACATTAACTAAATTAACTACAATTAATTACAATTAAATTAAATAAACTAAATTATGAAAAAAAACAAACACTAAATTACAGAAAATAATAAAATAATTACAAGTTTTTTAAACTAATTACACCTAATCTAATCCCCCTAATAAAATAAAAATGCCCCCCGAAATAATAAAAATCCCTACCCTATACTAAATTACAAATAGCCCTTAAAAGGGCTTTTTGCAGGCATTGCCCCAAAGTAATCAGCTCTTTTACCAGTAAAAAGACAATACCCCCCCAACATTAAAACCCACCACCCACACACCCTACCCTACTCTAAAACCCACCCAATCCCCCCTAAATAAAACCTAACACTTCCCCCTTGAAGATCACCCTACCTTGAGACGTCTTCACCCAACCGGGCAGAAGTGGTCCTCCAGAAGGTCCGAAGTCTTCATCCTATCCGGGCAGAAGAGGTCCTCCAGACGGCCAGAAGTCTTCATCCAGGCGGCATCTTCTATCTTCATCCATCCGGAGCGGAGCGGGTTCATATTCACGACATCCGACACGGAACATCTTCTTCTTTCGACAGCGACTGGAACAATGACGGGTCCTTTAAATGATGTCATCCAAGATGGCGTCCCTTCAATTCTGATTGGCTGATAGAGTAGGTAAATGAATGCACCATCCTGCCAATACTGGTAATTCTCATTTTCCAAATTGCTCCCTTAAAACAAATGGTAATGCATACACACATCCATAATACCATAGAATGCCTAAAATGACCAATGAAATATCAAGTTAGCTTTAGGCAAGCTATGTAATGAAATATCAAGTTAGCTTTAGGCAAGCTATGTAATGAAATATCAAGTTAGCTTTAGGCAAGCTATGTAATGAAATATCAAGTTAGCTTTAGGCAAGCTATGTAATGAAATATCAAGTTAGCTTTAGGCAAGCTATGTAATGAAATATCAAGTTAGCTTTAGGCAAGCTATGTAATGAAATATCAAGTTAGCTTTAGGCAAGCTATGTAATGAAATATCAAGTTGGCTTTATGCAATCTATGTAATGATGTGTATAATTATATATACCATTTTGTCCTCTATCTCAGAAAAGTTCTATTTTAAAATTATTTACAGTAAATACGCTGTTAAACAGTTTATTAAATATGAATATTGCATAAATAAGATTTTTCATGTTTTCAGCTACTTGGCTGCAAAGGGCTCCAATGCACTTATGTATATGTCTATATATGTGTACATATGTATTTATGGGTTCATATAGGTATATATGTCTGTAAATCCATAAATAGATATGTACACACATATATACATATCCATACATAGAAATATTTAGACATGCATATGTATGTATCTCTATGTTAAAGTCATTCGCAGTCCTTTTATTTCCTAACACCTGAGACCTCATATCTTTGAGCCTTTATAACATTTTTATACAATATTTTTTTAAATAATTTTTTACCAGACAGTGTTATTAAGATTGTTACTATACTTTTAAATGTATTTTTTAGTCAAGCATAAAAGTTAACCAGAGCTGTGAAGTCACGCTATTCTGATGCTCATTAAATTCAGTTATGCTTAAGTGAACACATTTACTTTCTACTCGTAATATGCGCACAACTTCCAACTCGCACAAAGAGTCGCGATAAACCCATTACATGGCATCACATGTAATCTAGCCCTTAATTCCATGGATAATGCCCAGATATGCCCACTGAATGTATGCATTGTGCATAGCTTTTATACTTGTATGTTTATTTGCATATCTATCTATTTATCTATTTATCTATCTATCTATCTATCTATCTATCTATCTATCTATCATCTATCTATCTATCTATCTATCTATCTATCTATCTATCTATCTATCATGTATCTATCTATCTATCTATCTATCTATCTATCTATCTATCTATCTATCTACCATCTATCTATCTGTCTATCTTCTATCTATCTATCTATCTATCTATCTATCTATCTATCTATCTATCTATCTATCATCTATCTATATATGTATCTGTCTATCATCTATTTATCTATCTATCTTCCTATCTATCCATCTATCATCTATCTATCTATCATCTATCTATCCATCATCTATCTATCTCTGTATCTATCTATCTATCTATCTATCTATCACTTATCTATCTATCTATCTATCTATCTATCTATCTATCTATCTATCTATCTATCTATCTATCTATCTATCATCTATCTATCTATCTATCATGTATCTATCTATCTATCTATCTATCTATCATCTATCTATCTATCTATCTATCATGTATCTATCTATCTATCTATCTATCTATCTATCTATCTATCTATCTATCTATCTACCATCTATCTATCTGTCTATCTTCTATCTATCTATCTATCTATCTATCTATCTATCTATCATCTATCTATATATTTATCTGTCTATCATCTATTTATCTATCTATCTTCCTATCTATCCATCTATCATCTATCTATCTATCTATCTATCTATCTATCTATCATCTATCTATCCATCATCTATCTATCTCTGTATCTATCTATCTATCTATCTATCTATCTATCTATCTATCTATCTATCTATCTATCTATCACTTATCTATCTATCTATCTATCTATCTATCTATCTATCTATCTGTATGTCTATCTAGTACTAGTTTCATATTACAGTATTTGTATATCATTTGTATACATAGTACTATCAGAGAGATAGAACAGTACTGTAATCAGGAAGGTAATAGTTGTTGCATTAAATAAAGATTGGCATTTGCATTTTAGAACACAAAAACCCAAACCAAAGATGTAGGCAGGGAAGACTGTGCCTTACTATCAGCAAAGAAATGTAATTTAAATAATTGTATTAAAAAAAAAAAAAAAAAAGAATGAAAAAGTCTGGATTTCTGAATAATTCATTTTTTTTTTTTATTATGGATTTGAGGATTAGCACGTGTGTGTATGTATGTATATATATATATATATATATATATATATATATATATATATATATATATATATATATAATAAAAATAAAATTAATAAAAATTACAATTTTCCCTGCCAGTGTCTCTCAATCTACTCTGCCTGCGTCTTTGGTTTTCGTTAGTTATGTAAAATGCAAATACTAGTCTATAGTTATGTAAATAACACCAATTACCTTTATGATTACATTACTGTACTATCTATCTGATAGAAATATGTATAAAAAGTATTAATAATGATATAAAACTACCTATAGGTTGCATGCATAAGATTAATTCTGGCATGTAAACATTGCCTAGATGACATGCAATGCAAATATACAAATATTCCAAAATCCAAAGTATTTCTGGTTACAAGCAGTTTGGATACAGGGTTTTGTATCTGATATTTTACCTTGGAGCAAATACAATTTAATTCCTGAGCATCGCCCGGTTGACTAAATTGTTGGAGTGGAAATATATATATATATTTTACTGCAATATGATATACTGAACTATCCAAAAACACATAAAATATGCAAAAGGACAGGTAAAAGAATATTCTCAGTAACAGTGTTGCATAGATAATGCCCTGATATGCCTGCATGGTGCATAGCATATATTCAAGTTAAATTTATGTTTGTGTATGTCTGTCTATCTATCTATTTACCAATTATCTGGCTGTCTATCTATCTATCTATCTATCTATCTATCTATCTATCTATCATCTATCTATCTATCTATCTATCTATCTATCTATCTATCTATCTATCTATCTATCTTTTGATCAATAAACAGTATGGTTGTATATACATACACAAACACACATATACAAAATAATTTATATACTGTATATATATATATATATATATATATATATATATATATATATATATATATATATATATATATTTCTTTGTAGACCTTAGTAAGTGTGTGTGTTTAAATAATCGATCAGTATCTACTGTATATGGATACAGTATATCTTCAGGGATGGACATTTCTAATAGTCCCCTAGTCAACTAGACTTTAAATTTAGTTCAATACTCATCTGGGCTAGAAATAATATGCACTAGTTCCAGACTAGAGAGAAATTGCAGAGAATGAATAGTAAATTAAGCTTTTCCCTATCTTTAATAATTAGTGCAATAGTCATTTTCTGTTTTCTTTTCCTTGATTTGTATTTTTCCCTGGCTGATAAATTATACTAATATTTGTCAGGCTCAGCAGTGCACCTATATATATATATAATAGTTATACTGAACTTATATCAAGTGAATACATGTATCCCAGTAACTTGATAATCTTGTCAATAAGCTAAACAGACACTGAACAGGCAGTTTTTACTATTCTGCTATACATTGCTATCTATATTCTGTCCCTATCTACAGTATCTATACATTAGATATTCTCCTTACCTGGAAATCTAGATCTGGCCATACTGACAAGTGTGATGTCTTTGCTAGTGAATTTGGTAGTTTATTAATGTTTTCTTGGACCTTTAGGAAAAGATCTCAGAGGGGCAATATATTTATTCATAGAAACCTTACAGATACATCCCAAAACTATTGGGATTTCTTTTTGTTTACAGTAAAGAAATATTACACATCAAGGAAAAGTACAACACAACAAAAACTTTATTTAACTAAACATCATTTAACCCCTTCAGGACCAATATGTTTACAATACATTTTTGAACAAATAACCAGAGCTTTTTTGCTATTTTTGACAACCATGATTCTCTGCTTTTATATTTAGTGGACCCATATGTTTTATATGTTATTTTTTAAAGGACAGATATATGTTGTTATTTACTATGAATAAAATGTAAATATATGCAAAAAAAATAAAACCCCCACAATTTTCAGAGACTGGGGCCTATTTATGAAAGGCCTGTCCGACATGATCCGATCATCGGATCATGTCTGCCAGACCTCGCTGAATGCGGAGAGCAATACGCTCTCCTAATTCAGCATTACACCAGCAGCTCTTGTGAACTGCTGGTGCAACGCGGCCCCCTGCAGATTCTCGGTTAATCGGCCGCTAGCAGGGGGATAATTTCCGGCGATGTCTGTCCGCCTCCTCAGAGCAGGCGGACAGGTTATGGAGCAGCGGTCTTTAGACCGCTGCTCCATAACTTGTGTTTCTGGTGAGCCTAAAGGCTCACCTGAAACACGGTCCTTCAAGCTCCGTACGAAGCTTGATAAATGGGCCCCTTTGACTTTAAACAATTTATACACAACTAGTGCAGCGTTAAAAAAAAAAAAAACTCAAAATAAATGCATTTATTTATCCTGATTTTGGAAATAACTCACATGTGTAGGGTTATCATTTATTTTTGGCACTTAAAGGTCACCTACCTCAAGAAGAACATTATTGTTTCAAAACTACAATTTTCAAAACGTAGTATGTCAGCATTGTAAGTGTCTGCGCTTTTACACAACCGATAATTGCTACACAAGAGTATATAGTTTTAATAGAAGACATCTCAGAGGTTTTACATTTGGGGGTTTTGACACATTTCATATGGTCATTTGATTAGCAATATCTGCCAGAATATGAGGTAATATTCTGTTGTTTTTGTGATTTACACACAAACTCACACGTTGCATTTTCATTGTGAATATCAAACTCCTGATATTACCACTGCAGACAAATGTCTCAATATTTATTTAGCTACATCTCCTAAGTCTGCCATTACCTGACATATAGCTTTGTCTACTTTTTGTAAAGTTATAGGGCCCAATTAGGAACCTGCCCATTTCTGTTTTAAAAGCAGGACTTTTTACAGATTAATTTCTTGGGCCCATGTTGCATTTAGATTAGTGCATTAGTCTACCAGCTCAAGATAACCCCATAATGCATAATATTTTCTGCTTTTATAAACCGCCATCTCATCACCAATTTCTTACTTTGCAGTAAATACAAAATCTGTAGCATTTTCATTGTGAATATTGAAATTCTTATGTGTGCTACTCAGTGATGTGCGGTGACTTCAGAGGCTGGTGAGGCAGTGTCTAGGAATCGGATACACCTTCATTCTTTAGATATCCTTTGTTGAAGAAATAGCAATTGCACATGGGCAAGCCAATATCTATATGCAGCCACCATTCAGTATCTACTGAACATATTTAGATATGATTTTCAACAAAGGATATCTGATTTTCTTCATTCTTTTGATATCCTTTGTTGAAAAGCATATCTAACTATGCTTATAAGCTATCAAGCATATTTAGATATGAATTTCAACAAAGGATATCTGATTTCCTTCATTCTTTTGATATCCTTTGTGGACAAGCATATCTAAATATGCTCAATAGCTACTGAGCATATTTAGATATGCTTTTCAACAAAGGATATCAAAAGAATGAAGGAAATCAGATATCCTTTGTTGAAATTCATATCTAAATATGCTCAGTAGCTACAGAGCATATTTAGATATGCTTTTCAAAGGATATGTGTGTGTGTTTAGTGTATATCTGCATGTGTATGTATATGTGTGTATACATGTGTGTGTTTAGTGTATATCTGCATGTGTATGTATATGTGTGTATACATGTGTGTGTTTAGCGTATATCTGCATGTGTATGTATATGTGTGTATACATGTGTGTGTTTAGTGTATATCTGCATGTGTATGTATATGTGTGTAATTGTATACATGTGTGTGTTTAGTGTATATCTGCATGTGTATGTATATGTGTGTATACATGTGTGTGTTTAGCGTATATCTGCATGTGTATGTATATGTGTGTATACATGTGTGCGTTTTTGCCTTTACAACAACACAAGTACATTAGTTATCATAATATCTAGTTGCAAGTTCAACACATACAAACCAAAATAATGTAACATGTCTATCTATTGTACGTTGTATTATTTCTATCTAGAAATAAATCTCACCTCCATCTTAGCAAAAAGAAGAAAAAGAAAAAAGAGAAAACTTTGTGGCCCTTTGAGACAGAAGTTTGGACACCCCACAATCTACAAGAACACAAGTGTGTGTGTTATAAATAATATCAACTAACTAACTTCATCAAGTGCCGCCAGCCGCCACCTACCTAAAAAAAGAATGTGATTCAATAGATTGGCAGCCTCAGTCACTCACTATAAGTCAGACTCAGAGTCACAAAAAGCTCCCTCCCAATAGCCCCCACTCTTCATTTAACCAGGTATATTTTTCACAATTGAGCAGTGACAGCCATTTTACCCCATGGCTGCTAGTAACATAAAAATCAACATTTTCTCTCTCTGCAGTCTGCACTCTGCACCACAAATGAACAGCAGTTTGACCCCCTTGACTGCCACTTATTTACTTCTGCTCCATATTTGTAATGCAGTGATGCATATGAGATATTTTACATTAATTAAACCTATGGACTTTAAAAAAACTGGACAAATAAATAACTAGTATCAATAATTTCCACTACATATTGCCTATTATTTAAATACACCTCTCCTCATTTACATCTTGCCTTCCCTAGGTAGAACAAAAAATTGACTTGCAAATTTTTGGATATGGACAGTTGGACACCATTGATAATTGGGGGTATTTCAGTAATTATTGGGGTTCTTAGCAGCCCCAAGATCCCTCTTGAGCTGACTCAATAGGTGAGAGGTTACATAAAATGGGTGACTTGATTTAATAATAATTATTACTAGTAGTAGTAAATAACCAAAAACAGGCTACAGCTTTTATAGTGACTGAGACGACAAGGAAGTTGGTTTCTTATTCAAGCTGTTTCTTATTCGGGAAATTCTGTTTCTTATTCATGGAAGTTGGTTTCTTATTCAATTTTTTTGTTAGACTGCTTTAAATTTACTTTAAAATAAAAAAATAGGTTTTATTAAAATAATAATATGATTCATATAATGTAGTTACACAGAGGTGGAATCTCTTTATATAACAATTAGATATACAAACTTGAAAAAAGGGCATACGTTGGCACCACTACAAATATTACTATTTTGAATAAATAACATATATTTTCAAAGGGTTAATAACCATTCGGCCACTGATTTCACTATGATTTTATACAGGGTAGATCCCATTCCCCCTCCATGTCATTCAATTGTTTTTAGCCTGGCCCAATGCTGTTTTTGCCACAGAAATTGATGCCAACACTGGCATAGGTGACATAATTCTCATTTTTGAATAAGTAACAGATATTTTCAAAGGGTTAATAACCATTGGGCCACTGATTTCACTATGAATTTATACAGGGTAGATCCCCCTCCATGTCATGCAATTGTTTTTAGCCAGGCCCAATGGTGTTTTTGGCACAGAAATTGATGCCAACACTGGCATATTTGACATAATTCTCATTTTTGAATAAGTAACAGATATTTTCAAAGGGTTAATAATCATTGGGCCACTGATTTCACTTTGAATATATACAGGGCAGATCCTCTTCCATGCCATGCAATTGTTTTTAGCCTGGCACAATGGTGTTTTGGCACAGAAATTGATGCCAACCCTGGCATAGGTGACATAATTCTCATTTTTGAATAAGTAACCAATATTTTCAAAGGGTTAATAACCATTGGGCCAGGCTGAAAACAATAGCATGGCATGGAGGGGGATCTACCCTGTAGATATTCATAGTGAAATCAGTGGCCCAATGGTTATTAACCCTTTGAAAATATCTGTTACTTATTCAAAATTGAGAATTATGTCACCTATGCCAGGGTTGGCATCAATTTCTGTGCCCAAAACACCATTGGGCCAGGCTAAAAACAATTGCATGGCATGGAGGGGGATCTACCCTGTATATATTCATAGTGAAATCAGTGGCCCAATGGTTATTAACCCTTTGAAAATATATGTTATTTATTCAAAATAGTAATATTTGTAGTGGTGCCAACGTATGCCCTTTTTTCAAGTTTGTATATCTGTTATATAAAGAGATTCCACCTCTGTGTAACTACATTTATATGAATCATATTATTATTTTAATAAAACCTATTTTTTTATTTTAAAAAAAATTGAATAAGAAACCAACTTCCATGAATAAGAAACAGAATTTCACGAATAAGAAACAGCTTGAATAAGAAACCAACTTCCTTGTCGTGTGACTGTCGTGTATTTGCAACTCCTCTTACACTTTTCTAAGTCCAAATTCTACACTAAAACTTTTATGAACACTCCACAAATAAAGTGAATTTATGAGCCAGATAATACAAAATAATACAACCCATTTTCACTACTTTCCTTAAAGGGACAGCATACCCTACATTTTGTCCCCTTAAATTTGTTCCCAATGATCAATTTTACCTGCTGGAGTGTATTAGATTGATTACAAATAACTAATTTTCCTTTATTGGGCATTTGAAATCGGTGATTTTGCCTGTGGTATCTTTGCTTATACTGAAAGTTTTTACACTTAATACTAGGCTTATAGAAAAGCTGTGAAAATGTAGCTAGGAGAAGAAATTACACTCCCAGTAGGAGGTAGGAGAGATGAGTAACAAAATATTAATGTTTAATTGTTCCCTCCAAGTTTACAGATAGAGATAATAAAAAGAAGCATGTGTGTGTACAAAAAGGGATAAAATAAGGCTATATGATTTCCCTGCAAGCTCAACCCATTTTGATGGGTTGTGATTTCAAAGAGAAAACAGCTATAAAACTAAAGAAGCATTCTAATATATTATGCAGCTGGTTTAACAAGTCATAATTTGGAAACACATTGAGGGGAAAAAAAAATTCAGTTCACTGTCCCTTTAACCACAATCATAGCGAATGCACATCTTGTAAAAATCGCACCCGGTGTCTCCTGAGCTGTATCCCCTAAATAACTCCAGAGATGTACACAGTGATTTAGCCTACACCCCAAGCTCTGTTCCTAATCCAGAATCATTCAGCAAGCAACATCCTTTACCTCCAACCTCATCCTGCATCCCACTCCGATAATATCACTGAAACAGGTCATCACCAGTCAATAGTGAGTATTCCCAGTATACTAGCATATTATTTTTGGTCAGTTAATATCTAGATCAGCAATACATAGAAACCTATCTGCAGGTGAGCATTTATGATTGTGTAGTTAGTAATCTGGGATCAGGTTCCTTTATGATGTGCATCACAGTATGGGTAATATAGTGCAGTCAGATCTTGCAGTGGTGGTGTATTAACAACATTCTAATAAATTAATAAATATAACATGTATTCTTTATTCAAGGATCACCATTTTACTTGAGTCTTTTATAGTCTTACTAGTCCTAAAGCCCATTCACACGGGCCATTTTTTGCAGTACAGTGGTCCCATCCCTTGCGTTCTCTCCCTCCCACTCTCTTTTGCTTTCTCTCTTTCGCGCTCTTTCTCCCCCTCTCTTTTGAGCCCTCTCTTTTCCCCCTCTCTTTTGCACTCTCTCTCTATCCCCCCCCCCCTCTCTCTCTCTTTCTCCCCCCCCTCTCTCTCTCTCTCTCTCTCTCTCTCTCTCTCCTCTATATCTCTCTCTCTCTCTCTCTCTCTCTCTCTCTCTCTCTCTCTCTCTCTCTCCCCTCTCTCTCTCTCTCTCTCTCTATCTCCCCTCTCTCTCCCCTCTCTCTCTCTATCTTCCCCTCTCTCTCTCTCTCTCTCTCTCTCTATTTCCCCTCTCTCTCTCTCTCGTCTCTCTCTCTCCAGTCTCTCTCTCTCTCTCTCTCTCTCTCTCTCCCCTCTCTCTCTCTCTCTCTCTCTCATCTCCTCTCTCTCTTCTCTCTCTCTCTCTCTCTCTCTCTCTCTCTCTCTCCTCTCTCTCTCTCTCTCTCTCATCCTCTCTCTCTCTCTCTCTCTCTCTTTCCCCTCTCTCTCTCTCTCTCTCTATCTCCCCTCTCTCTCTCTCTCTCTCTCTATCTCTCTCTCTCTCATCTCTCTCTCTCCTCTCTCTCTCGTCTATCTCCCCTCTCTCTCTCTCTATCTTCTCCCCCCCCTCTCTCTCTCTATCTCCCCCCTCTCTCTCTCTCTCCCCCTCTCTCTCTCTCT
>NW_026512326.1:0-44989 GCF_027579735.1 Bombina bombina
TGTGGCCTTACTTGAATAGCTGGAATATGTTAGAGAAAAAAAGACTTCTCACAGGCGGTTTTACTCTGAATCCTATTCTGTACCCAAATCTAAGAAGTTTGGACCAAATTGAACCAAACAAATTTAAAAAAATCTTAACCTGCCCCTTACAGCTAAGCTGGAATAAGAACCGCACCTACATTCAAATTTGGGGAGCTGACTTTGATCTTTTAAATGGCTTAAATTGAATGAAGAAAACTTCCAATTATAAACATGTTACTTGGGGAAGAATTAGGATTCCGTTCCTTAGTAAGAACAAAAACTAATATAAGCTTAAGATTTAGTCTTAGAACTCAATTTTGCAGCCCTGAGTAAACAGTAGAAGAATTGAATCCAATTGTGAACCAAATAATTGATTACCTTGGAAAAAAGAAATATGGAATTTAGAAATCAAATTAGCATTCCAAGATTGAAGTCACAAAGATCTTCTAGCTAAATAGCTAAAGACATAGATTAAACCTCTGCAAAACAGAAAGAGAAGCAGTCTGCCAGGAACGAACAGGAGCATCAATAGCTTGTTCTATGGACTGGTTGCCACCATGGTAGTAGCTTCTTTCTGCCCAATTGTGCTTTTCACAGAGGAAAACTTTCCTGTAGTATATCAGTCTGATCCCGCCGACAAGGTCAGTCCAGCCCGAAATACCAGGCAATCTCTTCTGAACAAGGAAAAGGCAACCTCAGACGATCGTTTCGGCCTCCTTTGGGCCTCGTCAGTGAGGTGCAGCCATATCCCTCTAAACACATTGGGCAAGGAGTCCACGTCTGGTTTCCCCCATCACCCTTAGGGAGATTATCCCCAGGGTCAAATTTACATATGCAAAACAGAAAGAGAAGCAGTCTGCCAGGAACAAACAGAAGCATCAATAGCTTGTTCTATGGCCTGGTTGCCACCTGGTAGTAGCTTCTTTCTGCCCAATTGTGCTTTTCACAAAGAAAAACGTTCCTGTAGTATATCAGTCTGATCCCGCCAACAAGGTCAGTCCAGCCCCGAAATTCCAGGCAATTCTCCTCTGAACAAGGAAAAGGCAACCCCAGACGATCGTTTCGGCCTCCTTTGGGCCTTGTCAGTGAGGTGCAGCCATATCCCTCTAAGCACATTGGGCAAGGAGTCCACGTCTGGTTTCCCCATCACCCTTAGGGAGACTATCCCCAGGGTCATATTTACATATGCAAAACAGAAAGAGAAGCAGTCTGCCAGGAACAAACAGGAGCATCAATAGCTTTTTCTATGGCCTGGTTGCCACCTGGTAGTAGCTTCTTTCAGCCCAATTTGTGCTTTTCAAAGAGGAAAACTTTCTGTAGTATATCAGTCTGATCCCGCCGACAAGGTCAGTCCAGCCCCGAAATACCAGGCAATTCTCCTCTGAACAAGGAAAAGGCAACCCCAGACGATCATTTCGGCCTCCTTTGGGAATCGTCAGTAAAGTGCAGCCATATCCCTCTAAGCACATTGGGCAAGGAGTCCACGTCTGGTTTCCCCATCTCCCTTAGGGAGACTATCCCCAGGGTCATATTTACATATGCAAAACAGAAAGAGAAACAGTCTGCCAGGAATGAACAGGAGCATCAATAACTTGTTCTATGGCCTGGTTGCCACCCGGTAGTAGCTTCTTTCTGCCCAATTGTGCTTTTCACAGAGGAAAACTTTCCTGTAGTATATCAGTCTGATCCCACCGACAAGGTCAGTCCAGCCCCGAAATACCAGGCAATTCTCTCTGAACAAGGAAAAGGCAGAGGATCAGACTGATATGCTACAGGAAAATTCTTCTCTGTGAAAGGCACATATTGAGCAAAAAGAGGCTGCTTCTAGGGTGGTAACTAGCCATAGAACAAGCTATTATGCTATTGTTCGTTCCCAGGTTGAGCGCTTCTCTCTTTTTATTTATAGATTAAACCTCATTTGCGAAAATATAAAAAAAATTGACGACACAAATTATTAGCATGTTGATCAACTTAACAATGCTAAACAGATCATAATCCGATACGTGTTGCACCAAAGTATCCAACCAGAAAGTTGAAGCAGTTGCAACATCAGCCAAATAAATTACAGGTCTAAGAAAAGTACCTGAAAATAAATAATTTTCCTTAAATAAGATACAAGTTTCCATCTGAAGGTAAAAAATAAATACTATTTGCTATAGGAATAGTAGTATGTTTAGCAAGAGTAGAGATAGCCCCATTAACTTGGGGGATCTTTCCTCAAAACTGAAAACTAACTGCCGGCAAAGGATACAATTTAAAAACCTTAAAGAAGGAATAAAAGAAATTCCCGGCCTATTCCATTCCCTAGTATCAGGAACTGGAAAAAAAACCTCTGAAGAAACCACAGAAGGTTAATAAGCAGAATTTAAATGTTAGCTAGTCTTAAAATCAAAAGAATAGTTACTTCAATATTCAAAATAATCAACACCTTTTCAACAAAGAACGAATGTACTCTATTTAAAAATAAAAAAGTAGATTTGTTAGTGTCAATATCTGATGAAGAATATTCTGAATGAGAAAAAACACCATCAGATAAGGATAATTCAGTATGTTGTTGGTCATTTGAAACTTCATCAACTAAATGAGAAGTTTAAAAAAGACCTAAAATTTTTATTAGAGGCGGGATGGCAGACAAAGCCTTTAGAATAGAATCAGAAAAATATTCTTATAAAATTCCTAAGTATATCTTGTACATAAGATGTAAAAAGAATAAACATTCATAACATTAAAATAAATAAAATTAGCTTTGGTAGGATGATATCAGTCATCAGGAATCCCTCAGTATTTTCTGAAATAGGAACAGTTTTTGGAATATCTTGCAATATGTAATAGAAAAAAACAACATATAAAGCAAAATTATCAAATTCCTTAAATGACAGTTTCAGGAATGGGAAAAAAATGCAAACAGAACAGGCCTCTAGAAACCAGAAGCAACTAAAAAATGAGACTTAAATAATGTTAAAAATCTGGTGCCAAGAATGACGCCCACATATTTTTTTGGCGCCAAAAACGTCTGCAACAAACACGACAGCCAAAAATGACACAACTACGTGAAAACTTCCGGCGTCAACTACGACGCCGGAAATTACGTCATTGACGTCAGACAAACGTCAATCTCACGCCAAAAAAGTCTCGCGCCAAAAATGAATACATTCTAGCATTTTTTGCACCCGTGAGCCTAACAGCCCGCAATTTAAAGTAAAAAAGTCAATTGAAAATTTTAATTCATATGCATTTTCCCAAAAAAATGAAACTGACAGTCTGAATGAAGGAATACTGAATATCCTGAATCATGGCAAATATAAGTTTAAACACTATATTTAGAACTTTACATATAAAGTGCCCACCATAGCTTTGAGTGTCATAAATAAAAATAAGACTTACTTACCCTAAGACACTCATCTACATATAGTAGATAGCCAAACCAGTAATTAAACGAGAATCAGTAGAGGTAATGGTATATAAGAGTATATCGTCGATCTGAAAAGGGAGGTAGGAGAAGAAATCTCTACAACCGATAACAGAGAACCTATGAAATAGATCCCCTAGAGGAAGACCATTGTATTCAAATAGGCAATACTCTCTTCACATCCCTCTGACATTCACTGCACTCTGAGAGGAAAACCGGGCTTCAGCCTGCTGCAAAGTGCATATCAACATAGAATCTAGCACAAACTTACTTCACCACCTCCATGGGAGGCAAAGTTTGTAAAACTGAATTGTGGGTGTGGTGAGGGGTGTATTTATAGGCATTTTAAGGTTTGGGAAACTTTGCCCCTCCTGGTAGGAATGTATATCCCATACGTCACTAGCTCATGGACTCTTGCTAATTACATGAAAGAAATTTGAATGTATTATATTTTATTTTGTACATTAATCTTTTGTGCTGCATTTGTCTTGATAATGTAGTTATACTGTTGAATTATAAATAAATAATTTAAAAAAACAAAACAAAAAAAACTGATTAATTTCAGCTTGCTTGGCTTACTACATATCTTTGCTGCAACACAAGCGGACAGCTCCACCTACTGGCTATTTTAATCAATGCACTGCTTCTCAATGCTTTTCAATAGCAGTCACATAACTGAAAAAAAGGTTGTTATTCTGAAACGGTGCATATTTGAACCGTTGTAAACCGAGGGTCACCTGTATTGGGTTTTTCTGTTTGCTGCAACTTTGGCTCTCTGGCTCCACCTGCTTACCAGCTGAAACAAATCATATAATCAGCAGCCTGCTATATTTGGGAGGTTTGCTTGCAGTTCTGGGCATTGACATTGAGTGTTATACTCTGACAGACCCTCTGGTCCTGTTTCCTGAGTGAAATACAGATTTGTTGGAATTCCTGGTGCCTGATTTCTGCTTCATTTTGTGACTACTCTACTGGATATTCTATTGGCACTGTGTTTCGTTTTTGGACTGATTTCCTGGCAATTGATCTTGGCTAATTCTCTATTTCCTAAGGACTGACTTAGGTACTTTTGCTTGCTTGTTACCTGATACTACAGAGTTATTACAAGGATCTGCATTCCTGCCTGTAACTACAGAGTTCCAGTCTACAGCATATGCAAGTATCCTGCCTGTTATTACAAAGATCTGCATTCCTGCCTGTTATTACAGAGTTCCAGTCTACAGCATATGCAAGTATCCTGCCTGTTATTACAAAGAACTGCATTCCTGCCTGTTACTACAGAGTTCCAGTCTACAGCCTATAGTTCCAGTCTACAGCATATACAAGTATCCTGCCTGTTATTACAAAGATCTGCATTCCTGTCTGATACTACAGAGTTCCAGTCTACAGCATATGCAAGTATCCTGCCTGTTATTACAAAGATCTGCATTCCTGCCTGTTACTACAGAGTTCCAGTCTACAGCATATGCAAATATCCTGCCTGTTATTACAAAGCTCTACATTCCTGCCTGTTACTACAAATTTACAGTCTACAGCATATACAAGTATCCTGCCTGTTATTACAAAGACTGCATTCCTGTCTGTTACTACAGAGTTCCAGTTTAAAGCATATGAAAGTATCCTGCCTGTTATTACAAAGATCTGAATTCCTGTCTGATACTACAGAGTTCCAGTCTACAGCCTATAGACTTTGCCTTATCTAAATTGCATACCTCTGCACAACAGCTCCCAACTCCTGAACCTGCTCCCCCTTGCAGAGTATGACACCAAGAGAATGAAGAAAAATTAATAATTGGAGTAAATTAGAAAGTTGCTTAAAATGGAATGCTCTATCTGAATCCTGAAAGAAAAAATTTGGGTTTAATATCCTTTAACAATAATCAGATACAGCAACACTCAATCTATACATTTTAAATAAACTATTGCTAAGACACTTTCCACGTCACATAAAGGGTTATCTATGACCTTAAGTCATTCCTCATGTTCATCACTATAATCACTAACTTCCATATTCACTTCCCTCACTAACATACAGTATATATCTGCACATAACCAACATTATTTATCCTACACCTATTTCTCCCATAAGTAAATCTTCAGTTATACACACCAGCTGATAAATGAAGAACGGACAATTCTTCTTATTTACTCAATATATATTTGCTTGTCCACACTAATCAAGAACCTTTTCTTGTGGGTTTTGTGTTCTACGCATCCACTCTGTTACAGCAAATACATTTAAACCTCCATCCATACAGCCATGTTTGTTCTGCCTTTATCAGACGTGTCTAGATGATTGTGAAAAGAGAAAGAGAACAGCACTCCTGAGATAGAACAAAAGCAAGAATAACTTCCATGCCTGTTCATTTATATTTGCAACTCAGGGTGCAGGTTCTTTTAGCACACTATGCCCCTTCACAGAGAAAAAATATCCTGTAGCATATCAGTCTGATCCTGCCCAATGACAGTCCAGTGGCGAAATACCAGGCAATTCCTCTTTGAACAAGGGAAGCAACAACCCCAGACGATCATTTCGGCCTTCTGTGGGCCTCGTCAGTGAGGTGCAGTTGTATCTCTCTAAGGGCATGTGTGCACGGGCTCCACGTCTGGCTTACCCATTACTCTTTGGGAGACCCAAGAGTAATTTACATAAATGTGAAAAGAGAAAGAGAACAGCACTCCTGAGATAGAACAAAAGCTAGAATAACTTCCATGCCTGTTCATTTATATTTGCAACTCAGGGTGCAGGTTCTTTTAGTACACTATGCCCCTTCACAGAGAAAAAATATCCTGTAGCATATCAGTCTGATCCTGCCCAATGACAGGCCAGCGCCGAAATACCAGGCAATTCCTCTCTGAACAAGGGAAGCAACAACCCCAGACTAATATGCTACAGGAAAGTTCTTCTCTGTGAAAGGCACATATTGAGCAAAAAGAGGCTGCTTCTAGGGTGGTAACTAGCCATAGAACAAGCTATTATGCTATTGTTCGTTGCCAGGTTGAGCGCTTCTCTCTTTTTATTTATGCAAATTATGACACTTGGGGAAGTCTCCCTAAGTGTGATGCGGGAATCCAGACGTGGACCCGTTGCTCAGTGTGCCTAGAGTGATATGGCTGCACCTCACTGACGAGGCCCACAATAGGCCGAAACGTACGTCTGGGGTTTTGCCGAGAGGGATTGCCTGGTATTTCGGTGCTGGACTGTACTGTGAAGTCAGGATCAGACTGATATGCTACAGGAAAGTTCTTCTCTGTGAAAGGCACATATTGAGCAAAAAGAGGCTGCTTCTAGGGTGGTAACTAGCCATAGAACAAGCTATTATGCTATTGTTCGTTCCCAGGTTGAGCGCTTCTCTCTTTTTATTTGTGTCTAGATGATTATTGGGGGTTTTTTAATGCACAAAGTGAATGTTAACAGCATAATTTGCATTTTAAAAATGATGAACACTGTACGTAATGTAAGACACACACAGGTTTTGCAGATCTACTGTTTTACAAGGAAACATTTAGAAAGTGTTTTTAGGTTGATAGTATTTTTTTTTTTTTTTTAAATCATTCAATTAAAGAGGATGATTAAAGTGGCAGCTCTATTTCAGAGATATCCTTGATTAAGACTTCAGCATCACTAAATCATTCCAGCAACTAAATCCATTTACACCTAATGCTTAGTTTGCTCCTTGACAGCAGAGTCTAAAGTGAATTAGCAAAACACCTTGGTCACAAATCAGTATGTAGAAGTTAGTCTACTGCATCTCTAATCCTATTGAATGTGGACAAATAATTTTATTTCCATTTTTTTTTTAAAGAAACTGTTAACTGTCAACAGTAAACAAGTAATTTATTTTATTTGTATTTAAATTAAAATCTATGAAAGAAATTGTGACTTAAAATAATTAGAACTGTAATAAGTAATTTATTTAATTAGTGGACTATTCTGCCTTTTGAACAACTACAACAAAAGTGGTCTACAAAGCAATATATAAAGACATTTAAGCTCCTTCACTAGTTGATTTGTCACTATTATTTGATTCTTTGGGCCAAAAAAAAACCCAAACATTTTTATTTTATGATTCGGGCGGTACATACAATTTTCAACTACTTTACAATTTACGTCCATTATCAAATTTCCTTAATTTTGTTTTTATCTTTTGTTGACGGTGCAGTAATAAATTACTGGGAACTAGCAGAACACATTGGTTGAGCCAATGACAAGAGGCATATATGAGCAGCCACCAATCTCCAGCTAGCTCCCAATAGTGCATTGCTGGTCCTGAGCCTACATATGTATATGTTAGGGTATACCTTGAAATGTTGAAGGAGGGGTCCAGAATTCAGGAGGCACATGCTTAGATAGGGACAGTTTTATATAATCATGCCTAACATCAGAAGGCCATGAAAAGATCATGAATTTATAGCAATAATCAGATATAAAAAAAAATAACATGCCGGGAGTCATCACCAGAAAATTAGTACAGAACAGCAAACTACTAGTCGCTACTTGACTTCACAATAGCGTGGCTGCCTGTCCCTAGTAAGCTGACTCTGCATTAGTGCAGCGTCCATCACAGCTGAATAAATATTTAAAAAAAAAAAAAACACACCTTTTATTTTAGTACTGGCAGACTTTTGGCGGGGACAATTGTGGGGTGGGGGAGGGAAAAGAGCTGTTTGGGAGGGATCAGGGGGTGGGATATGCCAGGTGGGAGGCTGATCTCTACAATAAAGCTAAAATTAACCCTGCAATCTCCCTACAAGCTACCTAATTAACCCCTTCACTGCTGGTCATAATACAAGTGTGGTGCGCAGCGGCATTTAGCGGCATTTTAATTGCCAAAAAGCAACGCCAAAGCCATATATGTCTGCTATTTCTGAACAAAGGTGATCCCAGAGAAGCATTTACAACCATTTGTGCAATAATTGCCCAAGCTGTTTGTAAATAATTTCTGTGAGTAACCTAAAATTGTGAAAACTTTTTTTTTTTTTCTCGCATTTGGCGGTGAAATGGTGGCATGAAATATACCAAAATGGGCCTAGATCAATTGGGTTGTCTTTTAAAAAAAATATATATTGTCAAGAGATATTCAGAGATTCCTGACAGATATCAGTGTTCCAATGTAACTAGCGCTAATTTTGAAAAAAAGTGGTTTGGAAATAGCAAAGTGCTACTTGTATTTATTGCCCTATAACTTGCAAAGAACATATAAACATTGGGTATTTCTAAACTCAGGACAAAATTTAGAAACTATTTAGGATGGGTGGGTTTTTTTTTCATTTTTTCCTCATATTTTATAAAAAAAAATTATATTAAATTGTAAAATATGATGAAAATAATGGTATCTTTAGAAAGTCCATTTAATGGCGAGAAAAACTGTATATAATATGTGTAGGTATAGTAAATGAGTAAGAGGAAAATAACAGTTAAACACAAACACTGCAGAAATTTAAAAATAGCCCTTGTCCTTAAGGGTAAGAAAATTGAAAAATGGTCTGGTCATTAAGGGGTTAATTCCATCTAACAAATAAAAACATCCATCTTTAGCAACCAGTGGTCAGTAATTATTTGCTAGACAGGATACATATCAAAACTAATTACAATTGTTTAAAAAAATAATAATAATAATAAAATTGAGTTGCATTTAATTATTGTGCACTTACCTGAAGTCGGTATAGGCTTGTACATTTCTAGATATTGCTCGCCGTGTAATAACTGTAGAAATAAAAACATTATGAACTTTAGCAAAAGTATATATATATATATATATATATATATATATATATATATATATATATATATATATATATATATATATATACATACATACATACATACATACACTCACACACCTCTCTATCTAAAATGCTTGAAATTAGTTTTGCAGACAAATATAAATACTGGAGGTAAATTCCAAGAATTTTAGCAAAAGTCTTTTGAGTCAGACGGGTCCAAAACTAAAAGAGGAGTGGGCTTATACGTGGTGTTTATAATATTATGCTGAACATTTTTATTTACCAAAAGCCTTGGTAAACTTTTAACAAATATTCCTGCCTTAGCTTGTTTTTATGAATAACACTATCTACTAGGAAACCATGTGATGTCAAGGTATCTATAGGTTTAATACATACACATACATAGCCTCACCTGCACTGACAAACTGGAGGTATAATCTAAGGTCTTTTCAGGAGAAAAAAAAAATGTTGACAAGGACACATTATGGAAAAGAAAATTACAATGACAGATCATAATTTTTAAGATACAGAAACTAAAAAAAACAGCAAAATTTATGCTTGCCTGATAAATTTCTTTCTTTCCGGATATGGTGCGTTCACAGAATCATCAATTACTGTTGGGAATATCACTCCTGGCCAGCAGGAGGTGGCAAAGAGCACCACAGCAAAGCTGTTAAGTATCACTCCCCTTCCCACAATCCCCAGTAATTCGAACGAAGGAAAAAGGAGTAACACAAGGTGTAGAGGTGCCTAAGGTTTAGACAAACAAAACTGTCTTAGGCGGGGCCGTGGACTCACCATATCCGGAAAGAAAGAAATTTATCAGGTAAGCATAAATTTTGTTTTCTTTCCTAAGATAGGGTGAGTCCACGGAATCATCAATAACTGTTGGGAATCAATACCAAAGCCAAAGAACACAGATGATTAGGGAGGGACAAGACAGGGAACCAAAACAGAAGGCACCACCACTTGAAGAACCTTTCTCCCAAAAGAAGCCTGAGCCAAGGAAAAAGTATCAAATTTATAAAAGCTGAGAGTTCCGAAATTCTCAGAGCAGAAGAGATAGCAGTAAGAAACAAAACCTTCCAAGATAACTACTTAATATCTATGGAATGCACTGGCTCAAACGGATTTTAAACACATGCCTGATTCTGACCAAGGCCTGACAAAAGGATTGCACATCTGGCATGTCTGCCAGACGCTTGTGCAGTAAATAGATAGAGCAGAAATCTGACCCTTCAGAGTACTGACATACAAAACTTTCTCCAGACCTTCCTGGAGAAAGGATAAAATTCTTGGAATCCTGACCCTACTCCAAGAGTATCCTTTGGATTCACACCAATGAAGATATTTACGTCATATCTTATGGTAAATCTTTCTAGTAACAGGCTTATGAGCCTGATTTATGGTCTCAATGACAGACTTGGAAAATCCATGCTTAGCTAAAAGTAAGCGTTCAATCTCCAAGCAGTCCGCTTCAGAGAAACGAGATTTGGATGAAGAAAAGGACCCTGAAGTAGAAGGCTCTTCCTCAGAGGAAGTCACCATGGCGGTAGAGAGAACATTTCCACTAGGTCTGCATACCAGATCCTGTGAGGCCACGCAGGAGCTATTAGACTCACAGACGCTCTTTCCTGCTTGATCCGAGCAATGACTCATGGAAAAAGAGCAAACTGAGGAAAAAGGTATGCCAACCTGAAGTTTCAAGGAACTGCCAGAGCATCTATCAGGAAGGCCTGAGGATCCCTTGACCTCGAACCGTACTTTGGAAGCTTGGCATTCTGTCGAGACGCCATCAGATCCAATTCCGGTACGCCCCATTTGATGGTTAACCTGGAGAACACTTCCGGATGGAGTTCCCACTCCCAGGGATGAAAAGTCTGTCTGCTCAGAAAATCTACTTCCCAGTTGTACACTCCTGGAATGTGGATGGCAGATAGACAGCACTTGTGAGCTTCCTCCCACTGAATGATTCGAGCCACCTCCTTCATGGCTAAGGAACTCAGAGTTCCCCTCTGGTGGTTGATGTAAGCCACTGAGGTTATGTTGTCTGACTGGAACCTGATAAACCGGGCAAAGGCCAGCTGAGGCCAAGTCATCAAGGCATTTAAGATCGCTCTCAACTCCAATATGTTTATGGGGAGAGCAGATTCCTCCTGAGACCAAAGTCCCTGCGCCTTCAATGAGTCCCAAACTGCTACCCAGCCCATCAGACTGGCGTCCAGGGTCACAATCCCCCATGAGCGTCCCCAAAAGCATGTCTCTCGTCGACTGATCTAGAACTATCTTCTGAGACAGATCGGCATAATCCATGTTCCATTGACTGAGCATGCATAACCGTAGAGCTCTCAAATGGAATTGAGCAAAGGGAACTATGTCCATGGAAGCCACCATCAGACCAATTACCTACATACATTGGGCCACTGATGGCCGTACAGCAGACTGTAGAGATAGGCAAGAGGAAAGAATCTTGGTTCTTCTGACTTCCGTCAGAAATATTTTCATTGATAGGGAATCTATAATGGTTCCTTTTTTATATATATATATATATATATATATATATATTATACATAGCCAAAAATAGAACAGTACTCGTAAATCAAAACAATTGACGTCACACAGGACGGATAAATATTTATACCTTCATAGTATTAATGCATAAAAGAGAAAAACAAATTGGTTAGAAAATACCTTATCCAAAAAGCAAAGACAATAAGAAAGATATAAGCAAGACAATCAAATGTGTTCCCATCCTGAGAAAAAAAAAAACCTTTGATGATTTAGATGCCTATGAAAGCTGAAAATGTTTTGGCTATTTTTTATCCTATAAACCTAAAATTAGTATTAACACTGAAAGAAAAAGAAAAGAAACAGAATAGAAAAAAAAAAAGAGAAGAAGAGAGAGAAAAAAAAAAAGGGAGAAACCCCCAACCAGGATCCGCGAGAATCAATGATCAAGTCTCTATTAGAGATCCTAGCTTTAAATCTTAGTGGATATCTCTGTCATTTCTGATCCAAGAATGTGGGAATACCTGTAGCAAAACTAATTCAGCAAAGCTAATGGAGGAGACAAATGGAGACAGGATCTGCCGCTGTATTTGAGTTGGGTAAGTCTTAATAGTAGGTGCCCAATTTACCAGGAACTTTTTAATTCTTTTGTCCGAAGCCTGATACAAATGAAAGGATTCATATATAATTTAAGTTTGAATTCCCTTAAGGATTTACCCCATGCTAGGAGGGCGCTTAGCAATCCAATATTTAAAGATATTGTGTCTTACTAGCAATATAATAGTATTTAAAATTTGCACATTTTCGCACATGTCCTGGGGTTGGGTACTAGACACACTATAACTTCCAGAGAGAATAAGAAAGCCCCTTCATACACTCTATTAAACTAGTATTGAATTTTCTGCCAGAGTTGATATATTTTGGGGCAGAACCATAACATATGCAGAAGATCCGCTCTGCCATGTGAGCAGCGAGCACAATCAACCGCTTTGTTAGTATAGAATTTAGACATCCTTAGAAGGGATAGGTAAAAGTTATTTATTAATTTCATAAGAGATTCTTTCCAACTTACGGGGATAGGGATACGGGATAGCCAAAAATTTACTAATTTATCACGGCTAGTATACTCTGTATAGTGAGTATAATATCATAAATTAGAGAAATCGATACATCCCTGCTATAAATTTCTGTATGCAGATCTTGACATTGGACCACTCAGACCTAATTAAAGAGTACCAATTTTGGGAGCAGACATAATGACGTATTTGAAAATACGCAAAACGGTTCCCCCTACGGAGAGAAAATTGTTGAAAGATGGTTTCCCAAGGAAGGATCTGATGTTGATTATTCAGTATTTGATGAATATCATTGAGACCTTTGTCCTGCCATTCTTGAAATACTTTTTGGTCTATTCCTGGAATGAAAAGAGGATTACCCCTAATGGGCAAGAAGTCAGAGAAAAAAGCATTGATTCCTAAAAGATGACAAAACTTTTTAAATGACTGTAAAGTGGTTACTTTCAAAGGAAGATTATGCAAAGGGCAATGTAGAAGGGCTTTCAGAAACCATGGAACAATCAAATGAGATTCAATATTAAAGGAGATAACCAGATTGGTTTGGGTAATCCAATAAATTGCTAGTTTAAGCAGTGTAGCCCAGTTGTAAAGTCTAACATTAGGCAGTGCTAAACCCGCATCCGAATATTTTTGTGACAGTCTACTAAGAGATACACAATTTTTTAGATTTCCAAATGAATTTGGAAAACCAAGAAGCCAGCTTACACAGATCTTTATTAAAAATAATTAGCGGCAGATTAAAAAATTATAGTTTTAATCAGATTAATGGAAGCTGTAATAGGTAGAGGAAAAGCAGCCCATAGCTCAAGGTCTTCTTTAATCTTTTGGAAAAGAGATCCAAAGTTTGCTAGGTACCAAAATTTGGGGCTTTTATGAATTTCAAGGCCCAAATATTTTATGTCGTTGACTATACAAAACATTGAATTAGGTTGTTCCATATCATGTTTGCCTAGCCACATAAGTTCACTCTTCTCCAAAATAATTTTATAACCCGCAAAGGAACTAAATTCCTCTAAAGCATGTATTACATTAGGAATTGTGTCACAGGTATTATGTAAAAATATTAAAATATCATCAGCGTGGAGTAAAATATTTTTAACTTTTGAACACGAACTGGAATCCCTGGCAAGATTTTGCTCAACATTGTTGCCAGCGATATTAAACAAGAGAGGTGAAAGGGGGCAGCCCTGTCTTGTCCCCCTCTGAAGAATTATTTTAGGAGACAATGTGCGGTTGACAAGGAGGAATGACACCGGATTCAGGTAAATTTTCCTAATGAAATGAACAAAATTATTTGAGAAGCCAAATTTCGCAAGTGTTAAAAAGAGATGTGTCCAGGAAATGTGGTCAAAAGCTTTGACAGCATCTAAAGTAAGAACGGCTATATCTTTTAAGTCACTCTTATCTTTAAATTGATCACTATTCCAGATATAGTCAACCAGGGTAATTAATTAGTTTCCGAACATTTTTAGAGGGGTTCCGAGCTGTCATAAACCCGGCCTGGTCAGGATGAATAAGTTTATCCAAACAGCAAACCAATCTCCGAGTTATAATCGATGCTAAAATTTTATAGTCAGCATTAAGCACTGAGATGGGCCTGTACGAGGCTGGATCTTCTGGGTTCTTACCTTTTTTTTTTTAAGATTAATGAAATGTTCGCTGCTGCAAAAAAAACTGAAATTGGATTGTCAGATAGTAGCTATTATACAGTTTTTCTAATACTGGAATTACCTCTTCAGCTAAGCTTTTATAAAATTCGGCTGAAAACCCATCTGGGCCAGCTGATTTATTAAGTTTAGATAGATCTATTGCTTTGCCAATTTTTTCTGCTGTAATCGGGGCATTAAGAAATTCTAACTCCTCTTTCTGTATATTGGGTAAGATAATCTTAGCCCCAAAATTCTCTTGATTAGTGCAGTTAAGATCACCTGCAGTATATAATTGCTGATAATATTAAAAAAAGACTCCACATAGCTCTTCTGTATCCGTATAACAAATACTACCATCCTGTATGATAGGTATAATGCTCTTCTTTTTCCTCGCTTTGACAAGTCTAGCAAGATTTTTGGCTGAACTGCCATGAAAGCTCTTGAAATATAAGTTCATTTTAGTCTCTTCTTCTTGATGTTTTTGCGATAGAAATACATCTATTTCCATCCTTAAATCAATATACTTATTCCAATTAAAAGGTTGAACGGACACTATGATGATATTTTTTATAGGCATTTTTAACTTGATTAGTTAATTGTATATCGCGGGCCCGTTGTTTCTTATTTCGAACATCGAGGAATGTCTTGATTTCTCCCCCGTAAAACAGCGTTTGATGCCTCCCAAAAGGTTTTTTTTGTTAAGATATGAAATATTACGAGTACAATAATCCTTCCATATCGGTTTTATTCAGCATAAAAACCTAGGATTGTTATAAAGATAACGGGGATAGAAAAAAAACCCTAGGGGCTTTTGGTTTAAACCTATGCTGACAATATAAAACTAAAGATATAATCGAGTGGTCCAAGATCAAGTTCTCCCCTATTCCTGCTTCTGTTTTACAGATCAACAATGATTCTGAAATTAAAAATAGATCTAGCCAGGAAAATGTCCTTTGGACTCACATGTAAAACACAACATCAGGATTTAATCTACGCCAAATGTCAATAACCTGTCATTTCTGGCAGAATCTAGAAAATATTTTGAGCTTCTCTTAGTCTCTGGAACATTTTTATGTGGAAATCTATCTATTTCTGGACATATAGTCATATTAAAATCTCCACCAAGTATCAGGTTCTCTTTAATATGAGGAAAGAGTTTGACCTTGATATTCTCCCAGAACTCACTGCTAAATTTATTTGGGCCATATACATTGCAGAGAATGAATTTGGTATTATTTATAAGAATTTGTAATAAAATAAACCTAACAGCAGGATCCGTCTCCACACATAAGATCTTATAGTCAAAAGACTTATTAATCAATATAGTTACGCCACAAAAGAGGGGGGAAAAAAAGGACCCGAAAGAAAGAGAAGACACCCTTATCACATAAGAGGGTAAGAAAACAGAATTAACATCATATCTTAACAAGAAGGTAATATAAGTAACTCTAAAAATAAACAATTTGAAGCCCCGTAGGGGACAATATGACAATATATATCAGTTTGAAAAAACATTCTGCCTGTTAACCATGTGAGTAGCAGAGGGGGAAAAAAAGGCCATATATCTCACTTATCTTCCAGAAATTTTTTTCCTCTCCAACCTCTGAGAAGACCAATCTAGACCCACTGTGCTCCACTATAATTTTAGCCGGATAAACCATCCTTGCACTTATTCCTTTGTTTATAAGTTGGGTACAGAAGGGTGCCATTTTCTTCCTCTTAAATGAGGTTTCGGTTGATAAATCCTGGAATAGTAAGAATTTGCTATTTCTGAATATAAGTGAATCGCTTTTTTTTTTTTTTTTTTTAACAATTTTATTATATCAATTTTATCCTGGAAATTTAAAACTTTGAAAATACACATTCTGTTCCTAGCCAGGCCTTCAGAATGAAATTTCTTAGGGCCAATTCTATGAGCTCTCTCAATGGCGATGGGAAAAGCAAGAGCCTGAGGCAGCACCAATTAGGTGAACTTTAACAAGTCTTCATATTCGGCTGATTCAGGGAGACCGACAATTCTAATAGTATTGTGTCTTGAACGATCCTCGAGATAGTCAAGACGCAATTGAAGGTTATTAATTTTAGAGTCTTGTTTGGCAATGATATTACCTTGGGTACTGACCTGGTCCTATCAGTGTACAGAAGGTGACGTAGCTACAGCCCAGGAGGTGTGTGAGCTGCTAGCCAATTGTAGCCCTCAAATATCGGCAAATGCAAATGCACTAATGGCGGGGTGCCAGCTTAGAAAAAAGTTGAGCCAACTTCATAGAACCAGAGTCAAAGGAAGCAGCACTCCAAGATTGTAGAATAAAATCCAAAACCTTTATTCTTCTTATATTAAAAACAGAGAACATACAGTGCAGTACAGCACAGCACAATGCCAAAATCACAGATGGAGAGGGAAGCAGAGTCCTAACATGTTTCGTGCTATTCAGCACTTAATCATAGGATAACTCCCCACCTGTGTGGTGCACCCTTTAACTTTCTTCCAACCAATCACAATTTCAAAGGCTGATCACACCCTCAAAAACAAATACTCAGGTGTGAATGATAACAATGTGACATAACAGTTAATAAAAACAGTAGATAAAAACAATCAAATATGAAATGAAAAATGTGTAATGAAAAAACATTGTTGCAAATTCTCATTATTGACCATTATAGGTATATATATAAAAAATTATATAAATATACCAAAAATGAAATTTCATAAAAAATGAAATTTCATAAAAAATAAATAAATGTATCAATAGAGGAGTTTTACTTACATAATTCTACAAATCGCCTCAAACTACTTCTGGACTTATATTAATATTTGGACTTAACTGAATCTTATCTAGTCCATTATTTCAATTTAATAAGATGATGTACAATAAGTCACAAAAAAGGGGGGGAAACTTTATGTTTTAAGAACCAGCCCATTAATGGTATTATTTGCTATATACTATATAATGTATTATCAAAGTATCAATTGAGCTATTATAAATAAATATAGCACCAATAGATCATATAGGTCATATAAGACCTAGGTATTAGACCTGGTCCTCTAGTTCAGAAATTCTGTTCTCAGCCTCTAGCATTCTGTTAGAAAACTGCCTAACTTCTGCAGAGAGAACGGATATTTCTTAAGAAATTGTGCCCAATTTTTTTTTATCATATCGAATTGAGGGGAGAAAAGTTCAGATAATTGAACAATCAAAGTCTGAGTGTCTATATTATTAGCCATAGAATCACATCAATCTAGTTGCTGATAATGTATATAGAAACAAGACCTGAATAAGACTCTCAATAAAAAAAAAAATGTTTCTTCCCCTTTTTTTCCCTTTCCTTTTTCCCTTCTTTTTTTTTTTTTAAATTATCATTTGACCCACCTTCTGGCATGGACAATTGTAACCGGGCCCTAAGATCTATACTTTCAGCATATACATATATGCACCCCTGGCTTAAACAAATACAACTGTTCTAAATAATAACAGAATTATTTCCTAAAAAGGGATCTGTCTAAGCTTAGCTTAAGAGTTCTTTAAAGTATTTTTACAAAACTAGGGGATGAGTGCAACAAACTAGCTGTAGGGGGGTATGATACCAAAGATTATGTAAATCTCAGCAATAGCGCCCCTGAATTTTCAGTGAGATAGATATCACCCAAACAAGCCTCTGCAGCTTTACCAAGAGCAAGGCAGAAGTAAGGTGATCCGCCAGAAGGTCGATCCCCCAAGGATTAGGCCAGTATGGTAACTATACAAATATGCCTAATGCTATCTCATTTTTGACTCTCTAATAGTTGAATATCACTCTCATTGCTAATACAGCAAATATCAAGATTAATTACAGGCAGAAACATGGAATAAACTTTCATTATATCAAATGGTGATGTTTCTTCACCCTTTCCTTATACAAACAATGTTTCGCCCAAAGTCCAGGTTATACAATATTAGTCAAACCCTTTTTCTTTCTCTCTCCCCTTCTTTTTAATTAGGGTTTATACAGTCAGCAGATAAATGCTAATGTCCCGGGCTAACACCTGTGATATTGTCCATAGAAACCACAGCCACTTCCCTTCTGTTAAGTTGAACCCTTTCGTGGAATCTAGGCTGGGTTTAAAATTTCCTTAGAATGTTTTTATAGGGCCAACAGATGGCTAGTTTAGAACTTGCTGCAAGAAAAGATAACACCAGCATTTGTGTACATATCAGTGGCACCGCTCCACACCAAGGGCTTAAGATGATTTATGCCTTATGTTAGAGTCACTATATAACAACAACAACAACAAAAAAAGTACTTGCTTTTACTCGACTCCTGTCCTTCCACAAAGAGCGGACAAGGGATTTTCCTGTGACTCCCAAAGAGCTTGCAACCCTAAGAGGCGGCAAGTAGGCTGGCTCAGTGACGACACCCAAATGCTGTGACGATAATCAACGAAACTCCAACACAGATTTCAAGTTAGTTTGTAAACTCACTTTGGCAACAACCCAGTATTTCCTGAACCTACTTTATAGCTATTTCCAGAAGTGCAGTTCATACTGCACGGCTTCCAGCAGGTGCTTCCCCTTGTTGTTACCGGGCGAGAGCTAGGCTGGAGTAGGCAGGCTAGGAGACAGCATCCGGACAGCCCGGCATCTTTGCGGATGAAAGCTTTGCTTCTTAGTCCCAGCTGTTATCGATCACCCTTTTGCCTTCAGTATGCAGCTTGTAGAGAGTCCCCAAAGTAAAGTTTAAAAGATACTGCGATGGAATCGCAAGCCCAATACTGCTTGGGAGGGCTCCAAACTCAGGGGGGCCAAAACCACGCAAAGTGCCACACACTTCTTGAACCCCTTACGGTAGCACCGGGTAAATGGCTGTAAGTGGGGAGATTATGGATCGCCATGTTCTCACCACGCCATCATGCAGGTACACTGCACCGCTCCTCCCCCAACGGAAGTCCTCCCTCAGCATAATGGTTTCGAAGAATACCACCCTTGTAGCCAGAACAAGGGAACTCTTTCCCAAATTAACCTTCTATCCGTGGGAACGAAAAAAAGACACCAAGATCTGTGTGTGAGATTTTGCTAGTTGTAAAGATGGCGCCTGAACCAGAATGTCATTCAGATAAGGCGCCACTGCAATTCCCCGAGACCGAATTACTGCCAAAAGAGCCCCCAGGACTTTTGAGAAAATTCTGGGAGCTTTGGCGAGGCCAAATGGAAGAGCCACAAACTGAAAGTGTTTGTCCAGATAGGTAAATCTCAGAAATTTGTGATGATACCTGTGAATGGGATCATGAAGGTACGCATCCTTCAGGTCTATGGTCATCATGAAATGACCCTCTTGCACTAAAGGATAGTCTCCATTTTGAAGGACGGCACTCTGAGAAACTTGTTGATACTTTAGATCTAGAATAGGTCTGAAAGTTCCCTCTTTTTTGGGAACCAAAAACAGATTGGAATAGAACCCTAGACCCTGTTCCTGTACTGGGACTGGAACTACTACTCCCATGAGGGAAAGATCCTGTATATATTTCAAGAACGCTTCTCTTTTTATCTGGGCTGCAGATAATCTTGACAGGTGGAACCTGCCCCTTGGAGGTCTTGAATTGCAATTTGTAACCCTGGGATACTATGTCCACGGCCCACGGATCTGGGACATCTCGTATCCAAGCTTGAAAAAACAGAGTCTGCCCACCACTTGATCCCATCCTGGATCGGGGGCAAAGCCTTCATGCTGACTTAGGGGCCCATTTATCAAGCTTCTGGGCCCGTGTTTCTGGCGAGTCTTCAGACTCGCCAGAAACAGAAGTTATGAATCAGCGGTCTAAAGACCGCTGCTCCATAACCCTGTCCGCCTGCTCTGATGAGGCGGACAGGAATTGCCGGAAATCAACCCGATGGAGTACGATCGTGTTGATTGACACCTCCCTGCTGGCGGCCAATTGGCCGCGAGTCAGCAGGGGGCGGCGTTGCACCCGCAGCTCTTGTGAGCTGTTGGTGCAATGTGAAATGCGGAGAGCGTATTGCTCTCCGCATTCAGCGAGGTCTTGCGGACCTGATCCGCACTGTCGGATCAGGTTCGCAAGACCTTTAATAAATAGGCCCCTTAGACTCCGTTTCAGGCTTGTTAGATTGCTTTCCCTTGTTCCAAGACTGACTGGGTTTCCAAGAAGGCTTGGACTGTTCCTGCTTGGTAGAGGAGGGGGAAGACTTACCTATGAAGTTACAAAAGGAATGAAAATTACACATCCTTTCGGCTGATTCTTCCTATTTTGTTGCAGAAAAAATCCTTTACCATCCTAGATATCAGAAATAATTTCTGCCAAACCCGGCCCAAACAAGGTCTTACCCTTGTAAGGAATTGTCAAATGCTTAGACTTAGATGAAACATCTGCTGACCAAGATTTCAGCCATAACGATCTACGCGCCAATATCGTGAAACAAGATATTTTGGCTCTCAACTCAACCTGCAATGAGGCGTCTGTAATAGGAATTGGCTAACTTAAGGGCCTTAATCCTATCCTGTATCGCCTCCAAAGGAGTATCTGCTTGGAGGGACTCAGACAAGTGGTCAAACCAATAGGCTGCCGCACTTGTCACTGTAACAATACACACCGCCGGTTGCCATTGGAGACCCTGATGAATATACATCTTTTTGAAGTATGCCTCCAGCTTCCTGTCCATAGGGTCCTTGAAAGAGCAGCTATCCTCAATATGAATAGTAGTTCTCTTAGCCTGGGTAGAAATCGCCCCTTCCACCTTGGGTACTGTTTGCCACGACTCCTTAATGGAGTCAGCCACTGGAAACATCTTTCTAAAAACCAGAGAGGGAGAAAAAGGAATTCCAGGTCTCTCCCATTCCCAAACAATAATCTCTGTAGCACGGGAAACACCTCTCCAGAGGAGGGGACATCAAAGTATCTATTTAATTTGCTAGATCTCCTAGGGTTGACAACGGCAGGGGTATTGGAGTCGTCCAAGGTAGTCAAAACCTCCTTTAACAAAACACAAAGGTGTTCAAGCTTAAATCTGAAGGAAACAACTTCAGCATCAGAAGAAGGAATTATACTATCCGAATCTGAGATCTCATCCTCAAGGCTACCGAAGTATCTTCCTCTTCAAACTTATGAGAAAGAGCAACTTGGTTAGCCTTGACTGGATCAGAAACCTTACTATCTGATTCTCTAATTTTCCTCTTTTGTCTTCCCTGAAGCATCGGAATGGCAGCCAACGCCTCAGATACCGCTGAGGATACCTGGGCAGCAATTTCTGCATGCAAATATACTCCTTCAGGAGAATGCGAGGAACCACAGGGCACTACATGTGGCGACGATAAAGTTTGGGACGCTTGAGGAGAAGGCTGTGGCGTTACTTCCCATTACTTGTGGGAAGGGGAGTGATATTTAACAGCTTTGCTGTGGTGCTCTTTGTCTTGTCCTGCTGGCCAGGCGTGATATTCCCAACAGTAATTGATGATTCCGTAGACTCACTATATGTTAGGAAAAAAATAGGTTTGTTAAATAACTTGAACATTAAGGTTATACTAAGCCACTTGCAGTGTACGGGAAATAATAATCCTATAAAAAAATAATAATGACAAAGAGAAAAACCTTTTAAAGGGATAGAAGAGTCAAAATTAAACTAGCATGATCCAGATAGATAGTTTAATTTTAAGACACTTTTCAATTCACTTCAATTTGCAAATGTGCTTCATTCTCATGGATCTCTTGTTTAACAAGAATTCGCACATATCCTACACTAGTGGGAGTGTTACATATCTCAGTCTAATGTCACTATCCCTTTAAGACTGCCTTTCCTGATTCTGACACTCATGCTGTTTTGGACAGTATTTACATTCAGCTTGCCTGCCTGATTAATCATTCATGCACCTGATTCCCTCAGCCTCTTTTTAAACCTTCTCAGGTCTAATGTGCTTTGCATTAACTTTGAAGTTGTGATCCTGAACAACAGAGGTCTGTGACTGTTTCCTGCATGAATACTACCAACTTATTCAAGCTACAGCCTTTCCTATGCTTAAAATCATCAAATCGCAAG
Organism: Bombina bombina; assembly: GCF_027579735.1. Classification (NCBI taxonomy): domain Eukaryota; kingdom Metazoa; phylum Chordata; class Amphibia; order Anura; family Bombinatoridae; genus Bombina; species Bombina bombina. Next base: position 22,415 of record NW_026512326.1, read on the forward strand.
TATCCATATAATTCAATTTTGTTACCTGGACACTGCTACTTAAAGGGACAGTCTACACCAGAATTTTTATTCTTTTAAAAGATAGATAATCCCTTTATTACCCATTTCCCAGTTTTGCATAACCAACACAGTTATAATAATATAATTTTAACTTCTGTGATTATCTTGTATCTAAGCCTCTGGAAACTGCCCCTTTTTTCAGTTCTTTTGACAGACTTGCAGTCTAACCAATCAGTGCCTGCCCCCAGATAACTTCTCGTTTACGAGCACAGTGTTATCTATATGAAATACGAGAACTAACACCCTCTAGTGGTGAAAAACTGTTAAAATGCAATCTGAAAGAGGTGGGCTTCAAGGTCTAAGAAATTAGCATATGAACCTCCTAGGTTAAGCTTTCAACTAAGAATACCAAGAGAACAAAGCAACTTTGGTGATAAAAGTAAATTGGATAATTGTTTAAAATTACTTGCTCTATCTGCTCTGCTTTTCCTCTGTGAAAAGCACACTGGTCTAAAAGAGGCTGCCTCCGGGTGGTAAATCGCCATAGAACAAGCCACTGAGCTGTTGTTCGTTCCTGGTAGAGCGCTTCTCTCTTTGTATGCAAATTATTATGACCCTGGGGAAGTCTCCCTATGGGTGATGGGGGAAACCAGACGTGGACTCCTTGCCCAGTGTGCTTAGAGGAATGTGGCTGCACCTCACTGACGAGGCCCATAGGAGGCCGAAACGATCGTCTGGGGTTGTCATGTTCCTTGTTCAGAGGAGAATTGCCTGGTATTTCGGGGCTGGACTGACCTTACTTGGCGGGATCAGACTGAAATACTTCAGGAAAGTTTTCCTCTGTGAAAAGCACACTGGTCTAAAAGAGGCTGCCTCCGGGTGGTAAATCGCCATAGAACAAGCCACTGAGCTGTTGTTCGTTCCTGGTAGAGCGCTTCTCTCTTTGTATGCAATCTATCTGAACCATGAAAGTTTATTTTGGCCTAGACTGTCCCTTTAACAAACTCTGAACTTTATTATAAATCAAGTATACTTTTGGTTTTCATCACTCTCTAATTATTACAACAGCATCTTACTCAGAACTGTATAACTATTCTCTGCTACAAGTTGTCATAGCTGAAATATCATTCTACAAATATGTTAACATATTCAGAACTCTGCATCTATGTGTTCAGTTAAAAGCTTTCATGTGATTCTCCAATATATGCACAAACAGTAATTGATGTCTAAAACTTGCAACTTGACTATCACCTGTGCTGCTCTGCTTATTACTGACATACATATATAATATTATGTACTGTGAACCTGCAACAAACCTTAGTTTGCATCTAAGTGTCAATCTTCTACCAGTTTACTCTGAAGCCTGAACATTCCACATTGCTATATTTTTCTCTCATTGAATCCTGCAGCTACTCCTATTAACTAACTATAAGTCACAGTGAAGCCAGAATATACAAATGTTGCACTCTCCATGAATTCTACAATAACTCCTAGCAACTATGAATCACAGAATATAATCTATCCACGTCCAGGATACTCTTCCCCAGGTCAGGGGTCAGTGTCTTCAAATCCCTACCACTGCCCTGAGGGTCTGTGTCCTGAGCGCATGTACACCGGATCATCACAGGGAGCTAGCTGCTGATTGGGGCCTGCACACAATTTTCTCTTGTGATTTGCTAACTAGATGTGTTCAGCTAGCTGTCAGTAGTACAATGCTGTTCCTTCAGCATAGGATAACAAGGGAATGAAGCAAATTTGATACAAGAAGTAAATTGGAAAGTTGAATGTTCTATCCAAATTATGTCCCTGTAAAAAAAAAAAAAAAAATCAATAAAACTTACCCGAGTAAAATCAATACTAAGGCCTGGAACTGAGGAAAGTCCTCCACCCATAAGGAAGCTTGAGAAAGAATAACACCAAATGTCGGTAAACAGCAAAAATCTTCACTTCCTTCATAAAGGAATTTCAGATGATCTGGATCCTTGGTGGACATTCCCACGCCAAGGGCATAAAGAACTGGTTGCACGTGGCTGTAGCTGAACACAGTTGGTGGCAAGTTTTTGTCCAATGGCCTGAGACTGGAGAAAGCATAAGAAAACATATAGTTTATTTAATCATATATCAATAAACAATACATCCTTTTTATAGTTCAGAGAAACAGGATTCCTACTCAACACAACAGTTACAACATGAGCAACCTAAGCCATTTCACTTTCCATGTGTGTGTGTCTAAATAACAAATAGTTTTAGCAGCATCAAAGATAAATTGTTTACGACTTCTTGAAAACCGTCAAGGCAGATAGAGCCCAAATTATTTATGTTACAGGAGGTGCAATTGGGCTTATATCTATGCCAAAATCTTAATATAATCTTACATTTTATGTTCTTAAATGGAGATAATAAGGCAAAAATGATATGCTCTAATATTATTGCTTGGTGTTTCCGTTCTGAGTACCAATTTATCAAACAGATTGGCAACACCACAAACAGATATTAAGCAGTATAACAAAACGAGGGTATACAGGTGTGAATTTGAGTGCATCAATCTTCAGATGCATCAGTTTTCAGCGTTTCCAGCCAATTAATCGATCAAGTGGTTTTATCTCAGATAATGGATGTTTTGCTTCCAATTTCCTTTATACCTCAACTTTAAGTATTAAGGAACCCGCTTTTTAGACAACTGCAAATAAAACCACTATGAAAAAGTATGGTGTTTACATAAGTCCAGAATCAGGTACAGTTTGTCATACCTATCCACAGAAGTTAATGCCAGTGTCCTGGTTACTGGGATGTGAAACCTACTACAGCTAGATAAAACAGATTCATCACTTCAACCCCCAAAAATATAAATTATGACTTACCAGATAATTTCCTTTCCTTCTGTATGGGAAAAGTCCACAGCTGCATTCCTTACTTGTGGGAAATACTGAACCTGGCCACCAGGAGGAGGCAAAGACACCCCAACCAAAGGCTTAAATACCTCCCCCACTTCCTCATAAGCCCAGTCATTCTGCCGAGGTAACAAGGAACAGTAAGAGAAATATCAGGGTGAAAAAAGGTGCCAGAAGAATAATTTAAATGTAGGGCTGCCCATCGGAGAACACAGGCAGGAGCTGTGGACCTCTTCCCATACATGAAGGAAAGGAAATTATCTGTAAGTCATATTTATGTTTTCCTTCTTAATATGGGAAGAGTTTACAGCTGCATTCCTTTTCCTGTGGGAAACATATACCCCAAGCTCTAGGAGTACATGGAATGCTAACGGGAGGGAAAAAAGAGAGGACCCTAATCTGAGGGCACCACAGCCTGCAAAGCCTTTCTCCCGAAGGCTGCTCCAGCAGAAGCAAAAAGAACGAACTTGTAAAATTATGGAAAAAAGTATGTAAGAGAATAAGGTAGCCGCCTTACAAATCTGATCCATAGAGGCCTCATTTTTGAAGGCCCAAAAGGAAACCACTGCTCTCGTAGAATGAACGTAATCCTCAGAGGAGGCTTATGTCCCACTGACCTCTATTCTAAACGGATTACACTCCCGCAGCCAAACGATAAGGAAGTTGAAAAGGCCCTCTGTTCTCCTTTCCAGGAAGCGTAGGGGTCAAACAGCGAAAGAAGTTTGTCCTCAAATCCATCGTGGCCTGAAGATAGAACTTCAAGTCACAAACCACATCCCAGAATTACGTTATAAACGTTCTTCGACAAAGAAGGAATAGAACATAAAAAAGGAAATACGATCTCTGGATTGATGTTGCGAAATGACACAACCTTAGAAGAAAACCTAACTTGGATCGAAGAGCAGTCTTATCAGCATGGAAAGCCAGATAAGGAGGAACGCATTGCAAGGCAGCAATCACAGATACTCTGTGCACCGAAGCAATAGCCAGAAGAAAAGGAACCCTTCCAAGAAAACAATTATTGTCTACTTCATGCATAGGCTCCAGAGCCTTAACAAAATGCTACACATCTGGAGGCTCAGTGAAACCCTCCTTGGGCAGTAACACAGACAGGGTCAAAACTGTCGCCTCAATGGACTTGCAGAAAAGCCCTTCTCCAGGACATCCTGGAGAACAGATCAAGTAGGTCCTCCACACAACTTATGATAGATGCGACGAGCAACACCCAGCTTACGAGCTTCAATAAGAGTAAAAATAACTCTCTCATAAAACCCTCTCTTGGCTAGGGACTAAGCGGTCAATCTCCACACAGTCAGCCCTCCAGAGAATCTAAACATTGATGAACAAAGAGACCTTGGTCAGCAGATCCCTGCGACAAGGTAAATTCCACGGAGTACCGAAAATGAATGGAGAAAGTGGAATAATAGGGGTAGACAAACATTCAGACCCCATTATACGCACAGAATAGGTATTATTCCAGGTGAGCGAAGGAATGAACAGCCATATAGAAACAATAGACAACAGGAAAATGGACCAAGTAAAAATAATGAATCAAAAAAAACAAAAATAGACACATCAGGTATTTTCAACATTAGCAGAAAGAACTTCGCAATGAGGAAAAACACAATTTATGCTTACCTGATAATTTATTTCTCTTGTGGTGTATCTAGTCCACGGATCATCCATTACTTGTGGGATATTCTCCTTCCCAACAGGAAGTTGCAAGAGGACACCCACAGCAGAGCTGCTATATAGCTCCTCCCCTAACTGCGATATCCAGTCATTCGACCGAAACAAGCCGAGAAAGGAGAAACCATAGGGTGGCAAGTGGTGACTGTAAGTTAAATTTAAAATTTTGACCTGCCTTAAAATGACAGGGCGGGCCGTGGACTGGATACACCACAAGAGAAATAAATTTATCAGGTAAGCATAAATGTGTTTTATCTTGTAAGGTGTATCCAGTCCACGGATCAACCATTACTTGTGGGATACCAATACCAAAGCTAAAGTACACGGATGAAGGGAGGGACAAGGCAGGAAACTTAAACAGGAAGGTACCACTGCCTGTAAAACCTTTCTCCCAAAAATAGCCTCCGAAGAAGCAAAGTATCAAATTTGTAGAATTTTGAAAAGGTATGAAGCGAAGACCAAGTCGCCGCCTTGCAAATCTGTTCAACAGAAGCCTCATTTTTAAAGGCCCAAGTGGAAGCCCACAGCTCTAGTAGAATGAGCTGTAATCCTTTCAGGAGGCTTGCTGTCCAGCAGTCTCATAGGCTAAGCGGATTATGCTTCTTAGCCAAAAAGAAAGAGGTTGCCGAAGCCTTTTGACCTCTCCTCTGTCCAGAGTAAACAACAAACAAAGCAGATGTTTGACGAAAATCTTTTAGTAGCTTGCAAGTAAAACTTTAAAGCACGGACCACGTCCCAGATTATGTAAAAGACGTTCCTTCTTTGAAGAAGGATTAGGACACAATCTCTTGATTGATATTCTTATTAGATACCACCTTACGTAAAAACCCAGGTTTTGTACGCAGAACTACCTTATCTGCATGGAAGATCAGATAAGGAGAATCACATTGTAAAGCAGATAACTCGGAGACTCTACGAGCCGAGGAAATAGCCACCAAAAAAAGAACTTTCCAAGATAAAGTTTGATATCTATGGAATGAAGAGGTTCAAACGGAACCCCTTAAAGAACTTTAAGAACCAAATTTAAGCTCCATGGGGGAGAACAGGTTTAAACACAGCTTGATTCTAACCAAAGCCTGACAAAATGCCTGAACGTCTGGAACATCTGCCAGATGCTTGTGCAAAAGAATAGACAGTGCAGAAATCTGTCCCTTTAAGGAACTAGCTGACAATCCTTTTTCCAAACCCTCTTGGAGAAAGGACAATATCCTGGGAATCCTGACCTTACTCCATGAGTAACTCCTGGATTCAACACCAATAAAGATATTTACACCCATATATTATGGTAGATTTTCCTGGTGACAGGCTTTTGTGCCTGTATTAGGGTATCAATGACTGACTCGGAGAAGCCACGCTTTGATAAAATCAAGCGTTCAATCTCCAGGCAGTCAGTCTCAGAGAAATTAGATTTGGATGATTGAAAGGACCTTGTATTAGAAGGTCTTGTCTTAACGGCAGAGTCCAAGGTGGAAAGGATGACATGTCCACTAGGTCTGCATACCAGGTCCTGCGTGGCCACGCAGGCGCTATCAAGATTACCGATGCTCTCTCCTGCTTGATCTTGGCAATCAGTCGAGGGAGCAGAGGAAGCGGTGGAAACACATAAGCCAGGTTGAAAGACCAAGGCGCTGCTAGAGCATCTATCAGCGTCGCTTCTGGGTCCCTGGACCTGGATCCGTAACAATGAAGCTTGGCGTTCTGGCGAGACGCCATGAGATCCAGTTCTGGTTTGCCCCAACGATGAATCAATTGAGCAAACACCTCCGGATGGAGTTCCCACTCCCCCGGATGAAAAGTCTGACGACTTAGAAAATCCGCCTCCCAGTTCTCTACCCTGGGATATGGATCGCTGATAGGTGGCAAGAGTGTCTCTCTGCCCAGCGAATTATCTTGGAGACTTCTAACATCGCTAGGGAACTCCTTGTTCCCCCTTGATGGTTGATGTAAGCCACAGTCGTGATGTTGTCCGACTGAAATCTGATGAACCTCAGTGTTGCTAATTGAGGCCAAGCTTGAAGAGCATTGAATATCGCTCTCAATTCGAGAATATTTATTGGAAGGCGTTTCTCCTCCCGAGTCCACGATCCCTGAGCCTTCAGGGAGTTCCAGACTGCACCCCAACCTAGAAGGCTGGCATCTGTCGTTACAATTGTCCAATCTGGCCTGCGAAAGGTCATACCTTTGGAAAGATGGACCCGCGATAGCCACCAGAGAAGAGAATCCCTGGTCTCTTGATCCAGATTTAGTAGAGGGGACAAATCTGTGTAATCCCCATCCCACTGACTGAGCATGCATAGTTGCAGCGGTCTGAGATGTAGGCGCGCAAACGGCACTATGTCCATTGCCGCTACCATTAAGCCGATTAATTCCATGCACTGAGCCACCGAAGGTCGCGGAATAGAATGGAGAACACGGCAGGAATTTAGAAGCTTTGATAACCCTGGACTCCGTCAGGTAAATTTTCATTTCCACAGAATCTATCAGAGTCCCTAGGAAGGAGACTCTTGTGAGTGGGGATAGAGAACTCTTTTCCTCATTCACTTTCCACCCATGCGACCTCAGAAATGCCAGTACTATGTCCGTATGAGACTTGGCAATTTGGAAGTTTGACGCCTGTATCAGGATGTCGTCTAGATAAGGGGCCACTGCTATGCCCCGCGGCCTTAGGGACCGCCTTAAGCGACCCCAGAACCTTTGTAAAAATTCTTGGAGCTGTAGCTAACCGAAGGGAAGAGCTACAAACTGGTAATGCCTGTCTAGAAAGGCAAACCTTAGGAACCGATGATGATCTTTGGTGTATCGGAATGTGAAGATAAGCATCCTTTAAATCCACTGTAGTCAGATATTGACCCTCCTGGATCATAGGTAGGATGGTACGAATAGTTTCCATCTTGAATGATGGAACTCTGAGGAATTTGTTTAAGATCTTTAGATCCAAAATTGGTCTGAAGGTTCCCTCTTTTTTGGGAACCACAAACAGATTTGAGTAAAAGCCCTGTCCCTGTTCCTCCTTTGGAACTGGATGGATCACTCCCATAACTAGGAGGGTCTTGCACACAGTGTAAGAATGCCTCTTTCTTTATCTGGTTACAGATAATCGTGAAAGGTGAAATCTCCCTTGTGGGGGGGAAGCTTTGAAGTCCAGAAGATATCCCTGAGATATAATTCCAACGCCCAGGGATCCTGAACATCTCTTGACCCACGCCTGGGCGAAGAGCGAAAGTCTGCCCCCTACTAGATCCGTTACCAGGATAGGGGGGCCGTTCCTTCATGCTGTCTTAGAGGCAGCAGCAGGCTTTTTGGCCTGCTTGCCTTTGTTCCAGGGACTGGTTAGGTTTCCAGGCCGTCTTGGACTGAGCAAAAGTTCCCTCTTGTTTTGTAGAAGAGGAAGTTGATGCTGCACTTGCCTTGAAGTATCGAAAGGCACGAAAATTAGACTGTTTGGCCCTTGATTTGGACCTGTCCTGAGGAAGGGCATGACCTTTTCCTCCAGTAATGTCAGCAATAATCTCCATCAAACCAGGCCCGAATAGGGTCTGCCCCTTGAAGGGAATGTTAAGTAGTTTAGACTTTGAAGTCACGTCAGCTGACCATGATTTAGAGCCATAGCGCCCTACGCGTCTGGATGGCAAATCCAGAATTCTTAGCCGTTAGTTTAGTCAAATGAAACAATGGCATCAGAAAACAAAAGAATTGGCTAGCTTAAGTGCCCTAAGCTTGTCAAGTATGTCATCCAATGGAGTCGTTGCTGTAAAGCCTCTTCCAGAGACTCAAACCAGAACGCCGCAGCAGCAGTGACAGGAGCAATGCATGCAAGGGGCTGCAGGATAAAACCTTGTTGAATAAACATTTTGTTTTAAGGTAACCCTCTAATTTTTTATCCATTGATCTGAAAAAGCACAACTGTCCTCGACAGGGATAGTAGTACGCTTTGCTAAAGTAGAAACTGCTCCCTCCACCTTAGGGACCATCTGCCATAAGTCCCGTGTGGTGGCGTCTATTGGGAAACATTTTTCTAAAAATAGGAGGGGGGTCTATCCCACTCCTTATTAATCATTTCTGTAAACCTTTTAGGTATTGGAAAAACATCAGTACACACCGGCACTGCATAGTATTTATCCAGTCTACAAAATTTCTCTGGCACTGCAATTGTGTCACAGTCATTCAGAGCAGCTAAAACCTCCCTAAGCAATACACAGAGGTTCTCAAGCTTAAATTTAAAAGTAGAAATATCAGAATCAGGTTTCCCTGAGTCAGAAATATCACCCACAGACTGAAGCTCTCCTTCCTCAGCTTCTGCCATTTTGTGAGCAGTATCAGACATGGATCTTAAAGCGTCTGTATGCTCTGTATTACGTCTAACCCCAGAGCTATCTCGCTTTCCTCTAAATTCAGGCAGCCTGGCTAATACCGCTGACAGTGTATTATCCATGACTGCCGCCACGTCTTGAAAAGTAAACCCTATGGGCGCCCTTGATGTACTTGGCGCCATTTGAGCGTGAGTCCCTTGAGCGGGAGTCAAAGGGTCTGACACGTGGGGAGAGTTAGTCGGCATAACTTCCCCCTCGTCAGAATCCTCTGGTGATAAATTTTTTAAAGACAAAAGCTGATCTTTATTGTTTAAAGTGAAATCAATACATTTAGTACACATTCTCATATGGGGGTTCCACCATGGCTTTTAAAACATAATGAACAAGGAGTTTCCTCTATGTCAGACATGTTTGTACAGACTAGCAATGAGACTAGCAAGCTTGGAAAACACTTTAAATCAAGTTAACAAGCAAATATAAAAAACGGTACTGTGCCTTTAAGAGAAACAAATTTTGTCAAAAATTTGAAAAACAGTGAAAAAAGGCAGTAAATCAAACGAAATTTTTACAGTGTATGTAATAGGTTAAACAGAGCATTGCACCCACTTGCAAATGGATGATTAACCCCTTAATACAAAAAACGGATCAAAAAAGGAAATAGACATTTTTAACAGTCACAACTGCCACAGCTCTGCTGTGGCCCTACCTTCCTCAATACATGACTTTTGAAAGCCTTTAGAGCCTTCACAGATGTCCTACAGCATTCAGGGAACTGCTGAGGGAAGCTGAATGTCTCTTGTCTGTAATTTTAACTGCGCAAAAAAGCGCTAAAATAGGCCCCTCCTCCACTCATACTACAACAGTGGAAAGCCTCTAGAAAATGTTCTAGGCAAAAATCAAGCCAGCCATGTGGAAAAAACTAGGCCCCAATAAAGTTTTATCACCAAAGCATATATAAAAACGATTAAACATGCCAGCAAACGTTTTATAATTGCATTTTAAAGAGTATATATCTCTGGATAGTAAGCCTGATACTAGTCACTATTAAATCACTGTATTTAGGCTTAACTTACATTAATCCGGTATCAGCAGCATTTTCTAGCAATTCCATCCTAGAAAAAACTTATAACTGCACATACCTCATAGCAGAATAACCTGCACGCCATTCTCCCTCTGAAGTTACCTCACTCCTCAGACATATGTGAGAACAGCAGTGGATCTAGTTACAAGCTGCTAAGATCATAGAAAACGCAGGCAGATTCTTCTTCTAAATACTGCCTGAGATAAAATAGTACAACTCCGGTACCATTTAAAAACAACAAACTTTTGATTGAAGAAAAAACTAACTATATTTTACCACTTTCCTCTTACTACCTCCATCCTTGTTGAGAGTTGCAAGAGAATGACTGGATATGGCAGTTAGGGGAGGAGCTATATAGCTGCTCTGCTGTGGGTGTCCTCTTGCAACTTCTGTTGGGAAGGAGAATATCCCACAAGTAAGGGATGATGCGTGGACTGGATACACCTTACAAGAGAAATGTGTATATACATACAAACTTAAAAACAACGGTCCACGTTCTATCCTGACACAGGAAAAGGGGAAAGAGATAGAATTATTTGAGAAAAGGGTAAAAGAGGATTTAGAAAAATTAGACATAAAAAAGGAATGAGATGGAATCTAACAAAAAAAGAACAAACTATTCTCAAACAACTACAGGATGATAGGAGTATAATAATAAAACAGGCTGACAAGGGGGGTATAGTAGTGATGGATCAGATAAAATATCTAGAAGACTTTTGAAAGCCTTTAGAGCCCTTCCACAGATGTCCTACAGCATTCAGGGAACTGCTGAGGGAAGCTGAATGTCTCTGTCTGTAATTTTAACTGCGCAAAAAAGCGCTAAAATAGGCCCCTCCTCCACTCATACTACAACAGTGGAAAGCCTCTAGAAAATGTTCTAGGCAAAAATCAAGCCAGCCATGTGAAAAAACTAGGCCCCAATAAAGTTTTATCACCAAAGCATATATAAAACGATTAAACATGCCAGCAAACGTTTTATAATTGCATTTTAAAGAGTATATATCTCTGGATAGTAAGCAGATACTAGTCACTATTAAATCACTGTATTTAGGCTTAACTTACCATTAATCCGGTATCAGCAGCATTTTCTAGCAATTCCATCCCTAGAAAAAAACTTAATAACTGCACATACCTCATAGCAGCAATAACCTGCACGCCATTCTCCCTCTGAAGTTACCTCACTCCTCAGACATATGTGAGAACAGCAGTGGATCTTAGTTACAAGCTGCTAAGATCATAGAAAACGCAGGCAGATTCTTCTTCTAAATACTGCCTGAGTAAAATAGTACAACTCCGGTACCATTTAAAAACAACAAACTTTTGACTTGAAGAAAAAACTAATATATTTTACCACTTTCCTCTTACTACCTCCATCCTTGTTGAGAGTTGCAAGAGAATGACTGGATATGGCAGTTAGGGGAGGAGCTATATAGCTGCTCTGCTGTGGGTGTCCTCTTGCAACTTCCTGCTTGGGAAGGAGAATATCCCACAAGTAAGGGATGATGCGTGGACTGGATACACCTTACAAGAGAAATGTGTATATACATACAAACTTAAAACAACGGTCCACGTTCTACTCTGACACAGGAAAAGGGGAAAGAGATAGAATTATTTGAGAAAAGGGTAAAAAGAGGATTTAGAAAAATTAGACCATAAAAAGGAATGAGATGGAATCTAACAAAAAAAGAACAAACTATTCTCAAACAACTACAGGAAGATAGGAGTATAATAATAAAACAGGCTGACAGGGGGGTTTAGTAGTGATGGATCAGATAAAATATCTAGAAGAGGTTTATAGACTTTTGGGGGCTACACCAACCTATAAGGAACTTAAGAATGATCCGATAGAAGTTAAGACAGAGAAACTAAATAAACTAGTAGAAAGAAGCAAAACTAAATAATCATCATTTCAGAGAATGAGAATTTTTTTTTTACTAAATTAAATATCTTAGAACCCCAATATTTTACTTTCTCCCTAAAGTACATAAAACTTAGAAATCCACCAGGAAGACCCCATAATATCGGGGCTAGACTCTATAACATCTAATTTGTCAAAATATACGGCCAAATATCTACAAAAATATGTAAAAAGAAATACCTTCATATTTAAAAGACACCACACACTTTCTGAACATATGAATGACATAAAATGGAGAGAAAACTTTATACTAGTCACATGTGAATGTGAGCTCCATGTATACATCCATAAAGCATGAGCTAGGTCTTAAAGCTGTTGAATATTATATTAGAAAAGATGAGGAAATGATTTATGCCACAGGGAGAATTTCTACTTGAATGCATCTCTTTATTCTAACTAATAATTATTTTAACTTTGATGGACATTTTTACCAACAAATTCAGGGAACTGCTATGGGCACGAGATATGCTAATCTTTTATGGGTTACTTTGAAAAAACATAATTTATGTAAGAACTTACCTGATAAATTCATTTCTTTCATATTAGCAAGAGTCCATGAGCTAGTGACGTATGGGATATACATTCCTACCAGGAGGGGCAAAGTTTCCCAAACCTCAAAAATGCCTATAAATACACCCCTCACCACACCCACAATTCAGTTTAACGAATAGCCAAGAAGTGGGGTGATAAGAAAAAGTGCGAAGCATAAATATAAGGAATTGGAATAATTGTGCTTTATACAAAAAAATCATAACCACCACAAAAAAGGGTGGGCCTCATGGACTCTTGCTAATATGAAAGAAATGAATTTATCAGGTAAGTTCTTACATAAATTATGTTTTCTTTCATGTAATTAGCAAGAGTCCATGAGCTAGTGACGTATGGGATAATGACTACCCAAGATGTGGATCTTCCACGCAAGAGTCACTAGAGAGGGAGGGATAAAATAAAGACAGCCAATTCCGCTGAAAAAAATCCACACCCAAAATAAAGTTTAAATCTATAAAGAAAAAAACTGAAAATATAAGCAGAAGATTCAAGACTGAAACAGCTGCCTGAAGTACTTTTCTACCAAAAGACAGCTTCAGAAGAAGAAAAATCACATCAAAATGGTAGAATTTAGTAAAAGTATGCAAAGAAGACCAAGTTGCTGCTTTGCAAATCTGATCAACCGAAGCTTCATTCCTAAACGCCCAGGAAGTAGAAACTGACCTAGTAGAATGAGCTGTAATCCTTTGAGGCAGAGTTTTACCCGACTCGACATAAGCATGATGAATTAAAGATTTCAACCAAGATGCCAAAGAAATGGCAGAGGCCTTCTGACCTTTCCTAGAACCGGAAAAGATAACAAATAGACTAGAAGTCTTTCGGAAATTCTTAGTAGCTTCAACATAATATTTCAAAGCTCTAACTACATCCAAAGAATGCAATGATTTCTCCTTAGAATTCTTAGGATTAGGACATAATGAAGGAACCACAATTTCTCTACTAATGTTGTTAGAATTCACAACCTTAGGTAAAAATTTAAAAGAAGTTCGCAACACCGCCTTATCCTGGTGAAAAATCAGAAAAGGAGACTCACAAGAAAGAGCAGATAATTCAGAAACTCTTCTGGCAGAAGAGATGGCCAAAAGGAACAAAACTTTCCAAGAAAGTAATTTAATGTCCAATGAATGCATAGGTTCAAACGGAGGAGCTTGAAGAGCCCCCAGAACCAAATTCAAACTCCAAGGAGGAGAAATTGACTTAATGACAGGTTTTATACGAACCAAAGCTTGTACAAAACAATGAATATCAGGAAGATTAGCAATCTTTCTGTGAAAAAGAACAGAAAGAGCAGAGATTTGTCCTTTCAAGGAACTTGCAGACAAACCTTTATCCAAACCATCCTGAAGAAACTGTAAAATTCTCGGAATTCTAAAAGAATGCCAGGAAAAATGATGAGAAAGACACCAAGAAATGTAAGTCTTCCAGACTCTATAATATATCTCTCTAGATACAGATTTACGAGCCTGTAACATAGTATTAATCACAGAGTCAGAGAAACCTCTTTGACTAAGAATCAAGCGTTCAATCTCCATACCTTTAAATTTAAGGATTTGAGATCCTGATGGAAAAAAGGACCTTGCGACAGAAGGTCTGGTCTTAACGGAAGAGTCCACGGTTGGCAAGAGGCCATCCGGACAAGATCCGCATACCAAAACCTGTGAGGCCATGCTGGAGCTACCAGCAGAACAAACGAGCATTCCTTCAGAATCTTGGAGATTACTCTTGGAAGAAGAACTAGAGGCGGAAAGATATAGGCAGGATGATACTTCCAAGGAAGTGACAATGCATCCACTGCTTCCGCCTTGAGGATCCCTGGATCTGGACAGATACCTGGGAAGTTTCTTGTTTAGATGAGAGGCCATCAGATCTATTTCTGGAAGTCCCCACATTTGAACAATCTGAAGAAATACCTCTGGGTGAAGAGACCATTCGCCCGGATGTAACGTTTGGCGACTGAGATAATCCGCTTCCCAATTGTCTATACCTGGGATATGAACCGCAGAGATTAGACAGGAGCTGGATTCCGCCCAAACCAGAATTCGAGATACTTCTTTCATAGCCAGAGGACTGTGAGTCCCTCCTTGATGATTGATGTATGCCACAGTTGTGACATTGTCTGTCTGAAAACAAATGAACGATTCTCTCTTTAGAAGAGGCCAAGACTGAAGAGCTCTGAAAATTGCACGGAGTTCCAAAATATTGATCGGTAATCTCACCTCCTGAGATTCCCAAACCCCTTGTGCTGTCAGAGACCCCCACACAGCTCCCCAACCTGTAAGACTTGCATCTGTTGAAATTACAGTCCAGGTCGGAAGAACAAAAGAAGCCCCCTGAACTAAACGATGGTGATCTGTCCACCACGTCAGAGAGTGTCGTACAATCGGTTTTAAAGATATTAATTGAGATATCTTTGTGTAATCCCTGCACCACTGGTTCAGCATACAGAGCTGAAGAGGTCGCATGTGAAAACGAGCAAAGGGGATCGCGTCCGATGCAGCAGTCATAAGACCTAGAATTTCCATGCATAAGGCTACCGAAGGGAATGATTGTGACTGAAGGTTTCGACAAGCTGATATCAATTTTAGACGTCTCTTGTCTGTC
Source organism: Bombina bombina (assembly GCF_027579735.1). Classification (NCBI taxonomy): domain Eukaryota; kingdom Metazoa; phylum Chordata; class Amphibia; order Anura; family Bombinatoridae; genus Bombina; species Bombina bombina. The sequence continues at coordinate 37,454 of NW_026512326.1, forward strand.
AAAGACAGAGTCATGGACACTGAATCTATCTGGAAACCTAAAAAGGTTACCCTTGTCTGAGGAATCAATGAACTTTTTGGTAAATTGATCCTCCAACCATGATCTTGAAGAAACAACACAAGTCGATTCGTATGAGATTCTGCTAAATGTGAAGACTGAGCAAGTACCAAGATATCGTCCAAATAAGGAAATACCACAATACCCTGTTCTCTGATTACAGACAGAAGGGCACCGAGAACCTTTGTAAAAATTCTTGGAGCTGTTGCTAGGCCAAACGGCAGAGCCACAAACTGGTAATGCTTGTCTAGGAAAGAGAATCTCAGAAACTGATAGTGATCTGGATGAATCGGAATATGCAGATATGCATCCTGTAAATCTATTGTAGGACATATAATGCCCTTGCTGAACAAAAGGCAGGATAGTCCTTACAGTTACCATTTTGAATGTTGGTATCCTTACATAACGATTCAATATTTTTAGATCCAGAACTGGTCTGAAGGAATTCTCCTTCTTTGGTACAATGAAGAGATTTGAATAAAACCCCAGCCCCTGTTCCAGAACTGGAACTGGCATAATTACTCCAGCCAACTCTAGATCTGAAACACATTTCAGAAATGCTTGAGCCTTCACTGGGTTTACTGGGACACGGGAAAGAAAAAATCTCTTTGCAGGAGGCCTTATCTTGAAGCCAATTCTGTACCCTTCTGAAACAATGTTCTGAATCCAAAGATTGTGAACGGAATTGATCCAAATTTCTTTGAAAAAACGTAATCTGCCCCCTACCAGCTGAGCTGGAATGAGGGCCGCACCTTCATGTGGACTTAGGAGCTGGCTTTGATTTCTAAAAGGCTTGGATTTATTCCAGACTGGAGATGGTTTCCAAACTGATACCGCTCCTGAGGATGAAGGATCAGGCTTTTGTTCCTTATTGTGACGAAAGGAACGAAAACGATTATTAGACCTAAATTTACCTTTAGATTTTTTATCCTGTGGTAAAAAAGTTCCTTTCCCTCCAGTAACAGTTGAGATAATAGAATCCAACTGAGAACCAAATAATTTATTACCCTGGAAAGAAAGGGAAAGCAGAGTAGACTTAGAAGACATATCAGCATTCCAAGTTTTAAGCCATAAAGCTCTTCTAGCTAAAATAGCTAGAGACATATACCTGACATCAACTCTAATGATATCAAAGATGGCATCACAAATAAAATTATTAGCATGTTGAAGAAGAATAATAATGCTATGAGAATTATGATCTGTTACTTGTTGCGCTAAAGCTTCTAACCAAAAAGTTGAAGCTGCAGCAACATCCGCTAAAGATATAGCAGGTCTAAGAAGATTACCTGAACACAAGTAAGCTTTTCTTAGAAAGGATTCAATTTTCCTATCTAAAGGATCCTTAAAGGAAGTACCATCTGCCGTAGGAATAGTAGTACTGCTTAGCAAGAGTAGAGACAGCCCCATCAACCTTAGGGATTTTGTCCCAAAACTCTAATCTGTCAGATGGCACAGGATATAATTGCTTAAAACGTTTAGAAGGAGTAAATGAATTACCCAAATTATTCCATTCCCTGGAAATTACTTCAGAAATAGCACCAGGGACAGGAAAAACTTCTGGAATAACTACAGGAGATTTAAAAACCTTATCTAAACGTTTAGATTTAGTATCAAGAGGACCAGAATCCTCAATTTCTAATGCAATTAGGACTTCTTTAAGTAAAGAACGAATAAATTCCATTTTAAATAAATATGAAGATTTATCAGCATCAACCTCTGAGACAGAATCCTCTGAACCAGAAGAACCATTATCAGAATCAGAATGATGATGTTCATTTAAAAATTCATCTGAAAAATGAGAAGTTTTAAAAGACTTTTTACGTTTACTAGAAGGAGGAATAACAGACATAGCCTTCTTAATGGATTTAGAAACAAAATCTCTTATGTTATCAGGAACACTCTGAGTATTAGATGTTGACGGAACAGCAACAGGTAATGTAACAGTACTAAAGGAAATATTATCTGCATTAACAAGTTTGTCATGACATTCAGTACAAACAACAGCTGGAGGAACAGATACCAAAAGTTTACAGCAGATACACTTAGCTTTGGTAGATCCAGCACCAGGCAGCGATTTTCCAGAAGTATCTTCTGACTCAGTGTCAACGTGGGACATCTTGCAATATGTAATAGAAAAAAACAACATATAAAGCAAAATTGATCAAATTCCTTAAATGACAGTTTCAGGAATGGGAAAAAAATGCCAGTGAACAAGCTTCTAGCAACCAGAAGCAATAAATAATGAGACTTAAATAATGTGGAGACAATAGTGACGCCCATATTTTTTTAGCGCCAAAAAAGACGCCCACATTATTTGGCGCCTAAATGCTTTTGGCGCCAAAAATGACGCCACATCCGGAACGCCGACACTTTTGGCGCAAAAAACGTCAAAAATGACGCAACTTCCGGCGACACGTATGACGCCGGAAACAGAAAAAAAATTTTGCGCCAAAAAAGTCCGCGCCAAGAATGACGCAATAAAATGAAGCATTTTCAGCCCCCGCGAGCCTAACAGCCCACAGGGAAAAAAGTCAAATTTTAAGGTAAGAAAAAATGATTTATTCAAATGCATTATCCCAAATATGAAACTGACTGTCTGAAATAAGGAACGTTGAACATCCTGAGTCAAGGCAAATAAATGTTTGAATACATATATTTAGAACTTTATAAAAAAGTGCCCAACCATAGCTTAGAGTGTCACAGAAAATAAGACTTACTTACCCCAGGACACTCATCTACATGTAGTAGAAAGCCAAACCAGTACTGAAACGAGAATCAGTAGAGGTAATGGTATATATAAGAGTATATCGTCGATCTGAAAAGGGAGGTAAGAGATGAATCTCTACGACCGATAACAGAGAACCTATGAAATAGACCCCGTAGAAGGAGATCATTGAATTCAAATAGGCAATACTCTCCTCACATCCCTCTGACATTCACTGCACGCTGAGAGGAAAACCGGGCTCCAACCTGCTGCGGAGCGCATATCAACGTAGAATCTAGCACAAACTTACTTCACCACCTCCATAGGAGGCAAAGTTTGTAAAACTGATTTGTGGGTGTGGTGAGGGGTGTATTTATAGGCATTTTGAGGTTTGGGAAACTTTGCCCCTCCTGGTAGGAATGTATATCCCATACGTCACTAGCTCATGGACTCTTGCTAATTACATGAAAGAAATTGTTTTTTGAAACTACAACCTGGGGTGCGAATCTCGTGCTCTACAAGCACTTTATAGATGATATGTTTTTTTATCTGGAGGGGAGATGTGAAATTACTCCACCTATTTATAGAAGGCTTGAATACAAATTCAGCTAGGCCTAAGGTTTACCCATGGGTACAGTAGTAAGAAAATTTCCTTTTAGATATAGAAATTTATATTATTGAAAATGAAGTAACTACGGCTACTTTTTTCAAAAAAGTTGATGCTAACAATTATATAGATTATAGAAGCAACCATCATAGAAGGTGGATACAAAATATTCCACAAGGGCAAATATTAAGGATCAGACGTAATTGTTCTAATATTAGTGACCTTCGATAAACAATTTAAAATTTTACAAGAAAGATTTATACAAAAAGGGTACAATATTGAAAATATCCAAAAAACAATAGAGGAAGTGAGACAAACGGATAGGGATAAAATTTTGAAAATGTGAAGTACCAAAAAGAAATCACATAGAAGAAAGTGATATCAGAATATTTATAACCAACTATCTTCCCAACACAGATTTATAGAGAAAATTGTAGCTAGACATTGGCATTTAATAAAAAAGTGATCCATTGATAGGTCAAAAAATAAGTAAGAAACCTGAATTTATTTTCAGAAAAGTGAAGAATTTTAAAAAAATATTCTTTCCCCGAGTGAATACAAAGTTGAGAAAAAGGAAAGGACAGGAGCCTTTTGGGGGAAAAAGATACAGGGTTTCTACCCCTGTCACACATGCAAGTCATGTGTGCACAGTAAAAAAAACAAAATCGGTAAAATCATAAACAAGAAAAGAGGAATATATTATAAAATAAACAATTAGATCTCTGACACTAATGTAATATATTTACTTCAATGTTCATCGCAATTTTCAATATTTGGGCAGACAAGTAGAATGCTCCGTGATAGAATGAGAGAACATATTAGAAGCATTGAACGAGGAAAAACAGATACAAGACTATATAAACACTTTCTATGAGAAGGATCATAAGAACCCCAAGGATCTTATCTTTTGGGGAATTAAGAAATTAGTTAAAAATAATAGAGGGGAAAACATGGAATATAGGTTATTAAGGCAAGAAGCAGAATTTATATATAATTTTGGGACTTTATATCCAAAGGTTTAAACAGTGAGCTAGATTTGAACCATATTATAGAATAGCATCTATACTGTAGAATTTTAAAGGGTAATGGTCACATATGGAATGTAATATAGTTTTTTGATTTTTTAATATGTATTTTTTTATATGTATGTGTGTATAAAACTTACACAAAAATTACTGCGCTTGCTGTCTGTACAATTGATCAACAAATAATTAATTAATTCACCCCACAGGTACTGGTGGTGAAAAATACAACCTTCAATATGAGTGTACAATACAATAAATGTCAAAGTTGGAACTTCTAATATCAAAGTTAGACTTCTAATATCACAGTTAGGCTTCAAAAACACACTCTATATTTATAATGGATATCACAATCAATATAGTGGTTATTAGATGTGTTTAAGATAAAGAAGAAGAACCAACAGGCATATCTATCATGACTTAAGGAGTAGGGTAGAAATACCAATAATGTTACTGCCAATAGGACCTCTTCAATCCTCCCCGTAGATTTCTCCTTATTGATCAGAGTGGTGGTGCTGCTCCTTCACACAGGGCACTCAGGGTGCGCTGATTGTAAAAACTGGAACGAAAAAAGCAACAGAGCGCATCCACGACTCAAGGTGAATCAAAAAACAATTATTCCAAGCAATTAATATATTGCACTTACAAGAAGTATTAAAAAATGACGCCTTAAACAAACACTCCAACTCGTTAGCTCAATGAATTTTCTGCAGTACTTATCAGCCGGATACACTGCTCACACTCGATATCAAGAGTTCGTTATTGGCGGCTGTTTCTCACCGGCTTGTCTCGGCTTGTTCTGAATTCCAATGCGGCTTGTAGAAATAGTGATGACCAATGACGGGCTGCTCCTCCGTCTACGCGTTTCGTCCCGCCTATCAGGACTTTTTCAAGACCTAGAGATCAGCTGCTCTTGTTCAACGAAATCCTCCTTTATGTATGCGCCCCTGACACACCTCTTACGTGTTGCGTGCTGGCTTAGTGGTTAGCTGGTTCTCACACCCTTCAAAACGGACCAATGTGTGCTCAGTATGTCAGAGCCTAATGTCCAATAAATGTCACTCTATTCGTATTATATAAATATATCGCACAACGATATTGCCTGAAATGATACTTAAATTAACATATATAAAAATTAACATATATAAAAAAATATATTGCTTTCAGGCTGATAAAACATCCGCACCAGAGTGACGGCGCTACACATAAATAACATAAAACATCATTCAGAGTTGCAGTAAATTTAGTATTAGATCCTATATTATGCTATACTTAATTTAAAAACATGATTCTAAAAACAGTGATGGGATTAGTATTAGTCTATTGTCATTAACCCATATACATAGAAATAATTAAATAAATTCATGTTAATAAAAACATCCCAAAAAACCTAAACACTACACAATTATTTAAAAATCTAACACGCATCTTTAGTTAAAATCTCCCTATCAAAAAACCTCATCAAAATATGAACTCTCTATATTATGAATACCTATGAATCCTCTGTTAGTATATAAATTTACGAGAGATGTTATCATCTCTATATCATAAATGTCTGAAAATCTTAATTAATTACAATGCGAATTAGAAGTAGATGTTATCCTCTCTATATCATAAACGCCTGTAAATCAAGGTCGATGTTTAATCCATTCGGAGTTAAACTGCCTAGCTCTTGTATCCATTTAGTTTCTTTTTGTCTAAGAATTGTTAGTCTTTGATGTGGATTAACACCTATTGGAACAATTTCTAATATGCTAATTTTAAGGCTACTAGGATCTTGCTGATGGTATACTCTAAAATGTTCTGAAACACTGTGTGTTTTCAATCCATCTTCTATATTTGTAATATGTTCATAACATCTCCTCTTTATTTTCCTCTTAGTTCTACCTACATAGATCCTCCCACATTCGCAGGTTAGACCATAAACTACAAATGTGGAGTGACAATTGCCTCTTGATTTAATAGATACTCTCTTAGTACTGTTCCAGTTTCATAATAAAATCTCGATTCAAACTGTGGGAACACATGCAACAATTAGCCCTTCCACATCTGAAAGTTCCTGGTTTGTTTGTTACCCATGAGTCTAAGGTTCCTAAATTTGGTGCTTTATTCTTGAGGGGGGCTCCAATTTTTGAAGGGGCTAATATATTTTTTAAGTTCCTGTTTCTTTTGAAAGTGACAATTGGTTTTTCTCCAATAATAGGTCCCAATATATTATCTGCTTTTAATATATCCCAATGTTTGGACAATGTTCTTTTTATGAAACCTGCACCTTCACTATAAGTAGTGATACATCTCATATTATCTTCTCTACTACGTGTATTGGCTTCCTTTTGGACTTTACTGGCTATTAATAAATTCTTACGTTCACAAGTGGCATTTTCTTCTCTGGCCCTTATGACTAGGTCTGAGTCATATTCTTTTTCTATCAATTTATTTTGAAGAATCTCTGCTTCTATCTGATAGTCCTCAATTCTTGAGCAGTTTCGTCTAATACGACGAAACTGTCCAAATGGAATATTCTGCTTCCAGATATTCAAATGTCCACTGTTGGCATTAAGGAAGCCATTGCTATCTGTTGGTTTTCTGTAATTTCTAACCATTACTGATTTGGAAGCAGAATCAACAAATAGGACTATATCAAGAAACTCAATGTTAGTCTTAGACATCTTGTCCGTGAACGTGAGATTGAAATGGTTATTCCCAATATGTTGTATGAATTTCTTTGCCTCACTGATGTCACCCTTCCATATGATAACAATGTCGTCTATATATCTATAGTATCTGACGACATTGTTAACATACGGATTGTTGTGCCAAATCATTTCGTCCTCAAAAGTTGCCATGTATAGATTAGCGTATGAGGGTGCCATGGGAGTACCCATGGCCGTACCCTGTACTTGTTTATAATAAGAATTATTGAAACAGAAATAATTATTATGCAAAATGAATTTGATGCTGTTTTCTAAAAATCCCAAATGCTTCTCAGATAATCCCACAGATCTCCCTTTATGACAAAAAGCCTCCACTCCATTGTCATGGGGTATGTTTGTATATATATAATAAAATAGTAACGAACGAGTTTAATAAATATTTTTGATTCTGGGGCAACACTCCAAAAAATTCAAATTTAGGGATAATTTAAG